>NW_010970490.1:3544393-3561446 GCF_000463585.1 Tarenaya hassleriana | reverse complement strand
ACATGTTCTCTGCCGGAAAAAAAAGGGGTCCATATACGATCAAACCAGACAAAGAAACCGAAATCGTCAGTTCTTCAAGCTCGTGTCTGAAGCGGAAAACGTACGGGAACTGAAATTGTCGGTGGCGAATTTGAGGTCGGAGAGCGAGAAATTATGGAGGGAAGACTGGAAGTTGTAGATGTCGTGAAGGACGAGGCCGTCGTCTGGATTAGAGGAAGCTTCTTTCCTTCTGGACAAAACAGAGGCTCCGAGGGGAGGAGGGAACGTGGAGAGGCGTTTGAAGGATCTGCGTTTCCACAGCTTGAAGAACTTGCTCCAGTTGGAAACCGCCCTAGGGTTCTTACACTTGATCTCGGCGCCATCTGCAGGATCTTCGGAAGAGGATGATGACGACGACGATGATGGGTTGGCGAACGAGCATCGGATCAAACACGCCTCGAGGGCTCCCCGAGGCGAAGACGGATCGTTCTTCTCGTTCTCCATTTCTAGACATCTCAAATCTACGGGGAAAAAAGAAAAAGAAAAAAAGATCAAAAAGATTCATCTAGGGTTTCTTGGCGTGCAAGGAAGGATCGAGAATCCGACACAAGGGTTTCGAGACAAGTCGTTTACCGTGAGCCGAAGCAGTAGCCTTAAGAACAGCTTTAGCTCTTTTGTGTTTTGTCATGGGAGTGATGTCTTGATCTTCTTCTTCATCGACATTACTCGAACCTTTAGATTTATCCCTGTGTAACAAGATATACAAAACCAGATTTGTAAAAAAAATATAAAGAAAATGAAAATGAGAGAAAGCTGTTCTTCGTTTATTTTCCCGGGAAAAAAGATGTGACAATCCGCTTGGAAACCTTATTTTCCCGAGAAAACGCGAGAAAATCTGGAATTAATGTATCATAGCAACTCAAAAGATGATGAAACAGCAAGAAGAACGTAAAGAAGAACAAAAAAAACAGACTTTGGGACAGACACCCATTTCATGTAATGTTTGAGAGAAAGAACAGGAAAAAGTGAAGATTTTTCACATAATTTTTAAGACATTAATATATTAATTGCTTGTCCTCAACTGATAAAGAACACGGAGAAGAAGAACAGGGGGCATCATTTCATTACCTTGGAAGAGCACAATACAAGGGGGAAGCTTCACTGCTTTTGTTTACAGCCATGTAAAAATATTTTCCCGGAAACTTGAAAGATTTTCCCGGAAACCTAAACAAGAGGCAGAGAAAACGAAAACCACCGTAGAAAGCAGACGACCATTAAACAAAAATTCAAAAGAAATTCGAATTGTGTCTTACCTCGAGAACCAGAAAGAAATATTGTCGTTGTATATATATACACACACACGTATATTATATGTATTGATTTCAAGTTGACCGAAAATCGAATCTTTTGATCTTTTGTTAAGCTATTAATTATATCCTCTAATATCACTAATCCTTTTTTATTTTTCTCAAATCCTAAGTATGGCAATGCTTTGATTCTCTCTCTAGGGATTTGTACGGACATCTCTCCTCTCTCTCTCTCTCTCTCTCTCTCTCTCTCTCTCTCTCTCTCTCTCTCTCTCTCTCTCTCTCTCTCTCTCTCTCTCTCTCTCTCCTTCATTTGTTGCCGAAAGTTCCGAAGAATATGCTTTTATTTTCTCTCTCAGCCGCAAAACCTCCCTGAGAAGAAAAAATTCGAATCCCTCGTTTTTTTTTGTTTAACAACTTAATTTACTAAATTAATAATTAGATTAATTATCTATGGATATTTTTGTATAGGATAATTTCAATCAAACTAAATTAAATAATAGATATATAATTATGAAATGTGAAATAACATAAATTTTAATTTTTTATAAATAAATTTTGTAAGATAAAATCCAAACCAGCCTGCGGAATTGAGAACCGGTTAAATATGTATAGTTTTTACAAAATAGAAAAAAAAAACATTTTCACATCCTAATGGATACAATGTTCTTTACCCTCCACATTTTTATATTTATTTTTATTTTTATTTTGATAAAAAAAACCCTCCACGTTTTTATATTAAGACATGACATAAAACTAGTCTAACACGTGATTGTTTTCGGTTCGAAGTTTATTATACGTCATTGTTAACAGCATTTATTAAAATAAAAATTCCTGATAATAAATATTGGATAAGCATTAGAACAAAGTAACTATAATAAAAAAATGATATAACCACCACACAACTATTAAACAAATAAAACTGAATGAAAAGTTATATATATATATATATATAGGAAAATAATGGACTTGAAATTTTATTTTAATGTGTTTAATTTTTTTCTGATTATATTATATATTTATAATTCGAAAGTTTCCCGTGAAACATGGATTGACAAAAGTGCACCAATTGATTTTTTGTTTTAATATTAATTTCAAAACTTTTTGCGGAATTTCCGTGTTTTTTAAATTTTTGTTTTTTGTTTGTATGTATGTATGTATGTATGTATGTATGTATGTATGTATGTATGTATGTATGTATGTATGTATGTATGTATGTATGTATGTATGTATGTATGTATGTATGTATGTATGTATGTATGTATGTATGTATGTATGTATGTATGTATGTATGTATGTATGTATTTAAGGGAATAAGGACAAAAATGATTTTAAGAAGTCACGACAAAGAAAGCGACCGCATGTTTCTAATAATGCATGTCGTGGCATGTGATTGATGGCCCATTTCGCATTATTGGAAGCACCGTTGCATCCTCTCCACGCCCTCCTAAATTACTCTTCTTCTTCTTGAACTCCAATTAGGTCACGTGTTATACGTTAATATATGTCGTATATGTTTATATAGACACGATATACGGCATATGCATGTTATGTGACGATTATTAATTAATGACGGGGTATTGATCGAAAATTCGAAAATTTTTTGTGCATTTAAATTTAATATCGGCAGATATAAATAATCTCCGACCAAAATCTATACACTTGAATCCAAAAGCCGAATTTTTATCGACGATACATCGTATTCATATATATATGGACAAGTGATGGATGCATTTTATTTACTTTTGATAATACCATATCTTATATAACATATATAGCGCAATTAACCATCCCTAATGTACGTTCATGCATGTGTGAAGTCATTCGTATATGCGGAGGCGGAGGGACCCACCTTTGTCAGATGTTCCCAACAATCGTCTCTTTATCCTCACAGAGTTTCGAACAACCACACGTTCCTATCACCAAAATCGAAATTACACCCTTCTCAAAATATCATATACCAAATTCTCTCTCCCCCCCTCTCTCTCTCTGATCATATTATATATATATATATATAGAGGGAGGGAGAGAAAGAAAGAAAGCTTTCATCATCATCGTCATCATCGTGTTGAAAATGGAGGGAGAGAATATGGAGAGAGGGCTGTTGGCGGAATGTAACAGAGGACGAGAAGCAGACACGAAACCAAACAGCACCGCTTCTCCTCTCGTTGTCTTCAGCACCTTCATCACTGTCTGTGGCTCTCTCACCTTCGGCATCGCCGTACGACTCTCTCTCTGTCTCTCTGTATATATATATATATATGATATATCCAGCAACGCGTGTATATTATATACATGCATGTGATGTGGGTCTGATTTTTTTTTATATAATGTTGAGAGGATAATTTATTTTCTAAAAAAAAAAGATACAGAGAGTCACTGTCTCTGTAAACCAAGAAATATTTACGCACGTGTTCGAACTCCGACCAATCTTTCAGGGATCTGTTGTCGGTCTGAGTTTTTTTTTTCCTGTTTGCTGAAAATTAATCTCTTTAAGGGGTTACGTAGCGAGAAGATCCGTGAAGGTGTTTTACTTTTTTAATCCTCATTATATCAAAAATATATTTACTCTGTTATTTTTACTTTTAACTCATACTCTTCTCCAACTGTGGCACTCATGTGATCCAAAATATAGTGGGATCATATTTTGATTTTATTGATTATAACGTTAAATTTATGGTGATCACACTAATTCATTATGTTCATATCTATGTTTATACCTTGTATATATTACTAATCATTTGATTAAAACATCATAAATTTAACGTTTTGAACAATAAGATTAATATATAACCACACTATATTTCAAATTACATGGGTCACATGGTCACAGTTTAAAAATGGCATGTGTTAAAATCAAAATAGCAAAATAAGAGTATTTTTGATAATATTCCTTTTTAATCCTTACTTGACCAATCAACTAATTAAATATTAATTAACCCGTGTGTATTGTTGTATAATCATTATTGCCGTTTATATAATATATATATATATATGTATGCATGTGTGTGTGTGAGAAATATATATTATACGTTTAGACATAACCGTAGTTTAGGGTTAAATTAGAATGGGAAAGGGAGTGAAGCATATAAGTAATGTTAACCGACTGTTCACGTGGACATGAATCATGATATTAAAACATATGGACTGATTTCAAAAAAGATTTGTGGGGTCCATTTGTATTTGTAACCTAACTAATGTGCATTATCATTTTCGTTTGCATCAAAATTAATCGTTGTCTGAGTTTATTTCAATTTTTTTTTGGTGGTACGCAGTTAGGCTATACGGCAGATACTATGTCTTCTATTATGGAAGATTTGGATGTTTCACTGGCACAAGTAAGCCTTCGATCCATCATTATATATAGGAAAAAAAAAACATTATCTAAACTTTTCAATTTTTATAAAATAAAACCTAATTTTTAATTTTTGTTAAATAAAATTCCAACTTCGTTCGTTTTTCATTCGAAAATAAATTCAAACTTTATAAACGTTATCATTTTTAAACTTAAATGTTGACGTGATGTACCCATATGTCGCAATATTTGACCATATATGAGATGTTCTCATCTATCACGATATCATTACGTCACATCATTATCGATGAGTTTAAAAATGATAAAGTTTAGGTTTATTTATAATTTTAAAATTAAGTTGATGTTTTATTTGACAACAAAAAAACAAATTTTAGATTTTATTTTATGAAAATTGAAAAGATCAAGTATTTTTTTCTGGGATATTCCTATATATATATATATATCATATTTGTTTTGTCACATGTATGTATCACGCGTAATGGATCTAGGTTGGTATTTATCTTAATAAATATAGTATATTATAATTATTTTATATAAGATTTTTAAAATGATAAATATATCTTCTTAAATTCAAATATATTGGATATCCATCACATAATTTGCATTTTTAATAAAACTTTATCCGTATCTCTCGATGCATATGTGTGTATATTATATTACCAATTTTCTGCTCGGTTGAAACTTTGTTAATTTAATTAATTTTGTTTTTGTAATTATATTGTTTTTTGACAGTACTCGTTCTTTGGTTCGCTGCTCACCTTCGGAGGAATGATTGGTGCAATCTTTAGCGCCAAGATTGCAGCAATCTTTGGCCGTAAAGTAGTTAAGTATTTTCATTATTGACCCCCAATATCCCAATATTCTATTATTTTCCCATAACTTATTGTATATTTTAGATAGACCCCTATATTTGATCTAAATTGATTCCTTATCTCGATTCAGACGTTGTGGCTTGCTGAGATATTCTGCATCATTGGTTGGCTTGCTATTGCACTTGCTAAGGCATTTTTCCATTGATTTTCACATTTTTTTACGTGTATAATAACTTTATATATATATATATATATATATAGTTCCCAACAATCGTCTCTTTATCCTCACAGAGTTTCGAACAACCACACGTTCCTATCACCAAAATCGAAATTACACCCTTCTCAAAATATCATATACCAAATTCTCTCTCCCCCCCTCTCTCTCTCTGATCATATTATATATATATATATATAGAGGGAGGGAGAGAAAGAAAGAAAGCTTTCATCATCATCGTCATCATCGTGTTGAAAATGGAGGGAGAGAATATGGAGAGAGGGCTGTTGGCGGAATGTAACAGAGGACGAGAAGCAGACACGAAACCAAACAGCACCGCTTCTCCTCTCGTTGTCTTCAGCACCTTCATCACTGTCTGTGGCTCTCTCACCTTCGGCATCGCCGTACGACTCTCTCTCTGTCTCTCTGTATATATATATATATATGATATATCCAGCAACGCGTGTATATTATATACATGCATGTGATGTGGGTCTGATTTTTTTTTATATAATGTTGAGAGGATAATTTATTTTCTAAAAAAAAAAGATACAGAGAGTCACTGTCTCTGTAAACCAAGAAATATTTACGCACGTGTTCGAACTCCGACCAATCTTTCAGGGATCTGTTGTCGGTCTGAGTTTTTTTTTTCCTGTTTGCTGAAAATTAATCTCTTTAAGGGGTTACGTAGCGAGAAGATCCGTGAAGGTGTTTTACTTTTTTAATCCTCATTATATCAAAAATATATTTACTCTGTTATTTTTACTTTTAACTCATACTCTTCTCCAACTGTGGCACTCATGTGATCCAAAATATAGTGGGATCATATTTTGATTTTATTGATTATAACGTTAAATTTATGGTGATCACACTAATTCATTATGTTCTTGGGAATTTCTTCCATTGGCGAACACTTGCCATACTTGGTGATTCTATCTTACCATTTCTTTATATATATATATATATATATAGAGAGAGAGAGAGAGAAAAAATAGTTCTTCATTTCCTTGAGTATTTAATGACTATTTTAAATTGCCAACAAAAATTAATTTGAAATCAATCTATTTGTTAGGTGTTATTCCGTGTATAATGCAAGTTATCGGTTTGTTTTTCATTCCGGAATCTCCAAGATGGCTGGTTAGTCCTATTTTAATCCCTTGACTTAATTAATTATTTTAATGATTACAAAATTATAAATTATTTGATATTTTCAATGTGATTACAGGCAAAAGAAGGTAAAGAAAAAGAATTCGAGATTGTTCTTCAGAGATTGAGAGGAAAAAAGACAGATATTTCTCAAGAAGCTCGTGAAATCAGGGTAACGTTCACATTTGAAACATATACAGAATTATATATATATATATATATAACAAGTTATAAGTTGTAGCAATATCTATATAAGGGCGACGTTCAGCATTTGTATCACCTATATATTTAATAAATTCTTTACAATAATTTCCAATGTAAAACCAAAATATTCATACAGTTTTTTTTTTTTGGCAGCATTCCGTTGAGGTTTCAAAGCAGAATTCGAACATCGGCTTAAGGAATCTTTTCAGAAAACGATATGCTCGTCAACTAACAGTGAGATATAACATAATATATAATTCATTTGTGATAATAATAATAATAAATAAATAAATAAAGAAGATGAAAATAACAATAAAATTAAATACGAAAATCAATTGAATGTTTTTTGTCGGTTAATTAAATTAGGTTGGGATAGGATTGATGCTTCTCCAACAATTGTCGGGAAGCGCTGGCGTTATGTATTACGCGAAAAGCATATTCGAATTCGCTGGTAAAAATTTGTATTTATTTATATGATCACGTTATTTGATTTAATTAATTTAACTATCTCATTAATTAAAAAATTTCTGAAAATAAATTTAAAAAAAAAATCAAAATCGATTTGTTTGTTTTTTTTTTTTCAGGATTTCCGTCTCAGATTGGGATGACATCGCTGTCTCTCATCATGGTATGTACATCAAAGGCTCGGCCATCTTTTAAGCTTCTCTGGAGGGTCAAATAGACAGTTTCAATATTTACGATTCCATTTAACAATTATCAAGAAAATGAGAACCAATACACAATTTCAATATTTTCAGTTATGCCCATATATTTTACATATTTACCTTTTGACCCCATATTTTTTCGTCCTTGCAATAATAACGCTATTGATCCGATAACGACATTTTAAACCCCAAAACCATCTCCATGATAGGTACCAAAAGCCTTGCTGGGTCTGATACTCGTGGATCGATGGGGAAGACGGCCACTCCTTATGGTCAGGAGACCAAATCTATTACGATCGATTTCGATATTTAAATTCGGTCGGTCCATCCGATAAAAATATGGTAATCCACTTTGCAGGCATCGGCAATTGGAATGTGTTCAAGCTGCATTGTCCTGAGTGTCGCCTTTGGGGTTCAGAGTTCTCCTCGGTTCGAAAACCTTACTCCAGTTCTCGCTTTTGTCGGCACGGTGGTAAGAAGTCGTGATATATCGATGATCAGAATCGCGAAAAATAATTAATAACGATCGATTTCGGTTTATAATTAATGTGTAACGAAATCGGAATTTGTAATGGTACGAAACAGATATACAATACGACGTTTGCGGTGGGCTTGGGGGCACTGCCGTGGATTATAATGTCTGAGGTGTGTGTGCGTGCAGGATATCATATATATATATATATAGCTTTCTAATGATTTGCAATAATGAATTTAATATTGATATAATTTTTATTTTATTTATTTTTCAGATATTTCCAATTAATATGAAGGTGTTAGCTGGGAGCATAGTGACCATGGCTAATTGGTCCACTAGTTGGGTCATAACCTATTGTTTCAATTTCATGCTTCAATGGAGCCACACAGGTAACAATATTCCTCATATATATATATATATATATATATATATATATAATTAAATATAGTCGAATCTAAAGGAGAATTTAAATTATATTATATTGCTTTAAATGATGTAATTTGTGCATGGATGCATGCATTTTCATTTTATTTTATTCATGTAAAAAAATTGCAGGGACGTTTACAATATTCGCCGTTGTATGCGGAATGACGATCGTCTTCACGTGGTGTCTGGTCCCCGAAACCAAAGGGCTAACGTTAGAAGAGATTCAAGTCTCCTTTGCCAATGCTCTGCGGTGAATATATCATTATATATATATAAACACACATATACATATATACATGCATGTGTTAAAATATATATATGCACATGCATAATGTATGTGTCTGTCGTGTCGGAGCAGATACGGGTTAATCATAATGCAAATGAGCAGTTATATATATATATATATGTGTGATGATTTATTCATTTCAGCTAATGTAGTCACGGGCATGATGATTAATGCATTCATCGTTTTCGTTTTTTGTCTCTCGTCTTCGGACAATACAACAAACGCAAACGCAAACGCAAATTATAGTGTGCTGGCTATAGTTTTGCAACGCTTAATTAGATCGCTGAGACTCATAGCGGTTAACCGAATTTTAGATACCGCGGTTATCCGAATTTTCGAGTCGTTGATATCCGAAGTTGAGTTTCGTCGGTCGACTGCATGTATCTACAGATAATTCGAGACGAAAGAGAGAAGGTAAGGGGAGGACGAGACGCAGCAACAAGAGTCCCTAGCTCGGACGGTGACTAGAAAGTAAGGATGGGCGTTTTGATACGGTTCTCCGGAGCCGAATCGAAAAATACGGTATTTTCTCTGAATCGAACCATAAGAAATTCACGAACGGTATTTTTTTAGAAAATTGAATTTTTCGAAACCGAACTGGAACCGAAACCGAGCCGAACCGAATATAATATAATAACCGATCGATACATACTTTTGTAAAACCGAAAAAACTGAACCGAACCGTTCCCGAATAAGCTACCGAAACGTCCACCCATACTAAAAAAGAGATTAGAAATTAGGGTTCCGCAAAAATCGCGAGGGATTAAGATTGATATTAGGGTTTCAACGGAAGATGAGAGACGACAAATTTTTTTTTTTTTTATAATCTGGAAGTTCAACCTCTCGCCTTGTCGGCTGCCTCACGAGTGTCTAGCGGAAATCTAACCATCACGGGACAGAAATCAAATACATCGGAAAACTCGGATACCGACCCGTGCCCACCCTCACGGGCAAATATTATGCGTTTTCTAAAACGCGATATGATCGCAGCGACTGAAAACGCACTTGGCTGAGAACTAACATGGATCAAAGCGTTTTCATTTGTTCTTTGTTCATTATACATTGCTATCGGCTAAATGGAATTCAATGGAATTATAACTAAAAATATCATCAAAATCAAGAAACAGAAATCACATCTACCAAAAATATCACAAGAACTCAGTTTACGTTCAATCAGTCGCCATCGAACCCGCGTGCGTTCTCTCGATCTGTCGCTCTCTTTTCCGCGTTTCTTGATCAACCCGAATACGCGTTTCACATTTCGACAGCGTAAAACGTGGAAAGATGATCTATCGGGCGATTACAGAATCGTGAACGATATCGCAGCAGATCGGAGCTTGATACCGTCATCATTCCATCTGGATTTCGGTGCTGCCGCTCCAGCAATGTAAGCCTTTACAATGAATATGAAAAAGGACGATTGATCGAATCGATCAAATCAAACGAAAGATAGGTTAAAGAATCGGGTTTTAGTCGCAGTACCTTCCCGTTGTTCACGGCAGCCACAAGCGCTATCCGTTCTTCTGCTCTACCAAACTCATAGAAATAGTAAGTCTTGAAACCTTCGTCTTCCTTTATCTTTATTGTACGAGCAGAATAAACCGTCGCTCCACCTGCTAGAGATTAACCATCACCACGACGAACAACGATGAAAACAAACATCAAACTAACGACGAAAAGATCAAAGCTCATAAAGGGTTTCCAAAGGTCTTCGAGATTTGGATCGTGACAGAACCTGGAACGAAGATTCTCGCTGCTTCCTTCAACGATCCCAGGTCGGATATATCTTTCGCCTGTTTTGAACCAAAGAGCATTTTCATATGCTAAGAAGATTATGGTAAGGAAGATCTCGTTTCGGACAAACCTCGAGGAAAGTAATCTTGAGTTGGGTGGACGGGCGAATCACGACGCTTACGACTTCTGATCTGCATCCACGAGACAAGGATGGAAACGTATAAGAAGAGCTGTCTGGTTTACGAAAGCAAAGCAAGGAATTCATGACAGGACAGGACATGGCTTAATCTAAAAGCTTGATCAGCTGAGAATGAACATACCCATCAGGAGAGGCAAAGCGCGCGGCAAAAGTCTTGGGCTTCGCCTTGTCCCCGTAAAGAGACAATCCTGCAGTGTAATCCTATAGATCATCATCAGGCAACAAAACTCTGTCAAGAACAATGAATCTTGTCATCAGAAAATGGCTAAAATCAGAAAACTTTTTCAGAACTCAGGAATGATCTCATCAGATAAAATCCAATCTAATCTGTTCAATGGCAAGGTCGTTTCCAATTCCTAACATTCAAACTGAAACATAAAGTCCACCATCAATCAGCATTTTCCCTTAAAATTCACCATTCGGGCACGAATTTAGCCCGAAACTATGAGCGAAACTGATGAGAGTGTAAAGTTCACGACTTTGAGCAATACTTGCAAGAGACACTAAATCATCCGATTCCAGATTGAAACAAATTGTCAGTCACCGAGCAAAAGTAAGATCCGCGAAAGGGAAAAGAGAAAGAGTTTATTTATCAATTGAAATTGTTCGTCACAGATTTAGACCTCAGGCTCCATGATGTCTTCAAACTCAGGAGGAACCCTAATCGCGAACCCATCGCCATAGAACTGGAACCAAGACTTTGTGTTCGCGATGCTCAAACTCCTCGGTTTCGTAGATGGGGAAGGATCCGCCAGAGATTCTGCAAGTGGGTTTTGAATGATCAAGGATATGAAACAGAGAGGTATGGCTTTAAGCATCAAATCTCTCCTAAAGGTGACGTTTTTGAGAATTGGAGAAGGTGAGGGAGGAGAGAGAATTATGGGTCTGTTAGGGTTTTGGGGTTTAAGCTTTGGTGGAGGGAGGGAGAGGGAGAGGAGAAGAATGGCCATGAGAAGGGGGAAGAAGAAGATAGAGAACAGTTCATGTCTTGCAACGGATAGTGTAAATTTGGTTTGAGGATGAGGAAGAAGAGATTGTGTCGAAGTGTGATTTCGGTCATTCGGAAGAAAACAAATAATTTCATTTTCAACCCGTAATTAACTAAATTGACAATTTACACCCCCCATAGAACAAGGATAAATGATCCATTGGTTTGGTCACAAACTGTGCTGCTAGGTGATGTTTGTCGTATTCATTATTATCGATTCTATTCGACCATGTTATATATATATATATATATATATATATATATTTTGTTTTTCATTTTCTTGGTAAATCTATATTCCCATGAACGCGCCATATTGGGTGTATTTTGTCAATTCAAAAACTAGAGGGACAGATCTACAATATTGCAAATAATACAGGTACCCAGCCTAATTAGATTACTTGAAATTGCAACTAATGCGTTAGCAGCTTCGGTGCATAATGAATTCCATCCCAAATGATGTATTCAAATTTAAATATTTTGGACTCATCATTTGTATATATATATATATATATATATATGTTTATAACAGTTCAAAACATAATAATAAGATATATTATCTTTAGCTCCTAGGGAAGATTTCCCCTTGCCAACTTCCAAACATGGAAATGCGTTCAAGTCTCTCTCTTTCTGGTCTCTTTTTATAGTAGCGATCTCAAGTATCCATTCACATACGCAGTTTCTGAAAATTGTGTGTAGTGATCACAAGAGCCGTTTCGATTTGGTTTCATCGTCGTCAATGGCGGAGCCGGAGGTTATTCACTCATGGTCTGCTCCAAGATCACTCAGCACGAGTCTCATGTACTCGTTTTCCCAGGTACCCTCGTGCCTTTTTCCCAAGATTTTCCCGGAAAATGGAAGAGAAATGGAAAATTTGATGGAGATTTGAGCACTCACGGTACTGATTTGCGGTTGATTTGCATGATTGCTGTCGTTATCAAGTTTTAGGTGATTAAACAAAAATCCATTTTTTTTCTTGGGTGTTTCTCGTCTGTTCGATCGCCCGTTTGGGTACTGAGAAAATAGATTACCAGACCTGGAAAAGGTGGAATTTTTCTGATTGTTTATGATTAAAGGATCAAACTTTGGCTTTCGTCTTCTTCTGGGTTGTATCATAACGTTTCTCTGCCTGCGTCCCTAGGGCTGATCATCACCGAAAAGTTGAAAAGATCTTGGTTTGATTCAATATCTGCCGAGAAAATACAGAGAATCACTGAGAAAAACAGCTTTCTTTTCTTCCCTTACAGAGACAACATAGTACTGGTTCTGTTTAGTTTCTGAAGATATCAAAACTTTCTTATGATGATGAGAATGATTTCTGTCTGAATTCCTCAGAGGGATGACACAGAAGTTCTTGACGAGCCCTTATACGCTGCCTTCCTTAAAGCGGCGAGTGTTGATAGACCATATAGAGAAGAGCTTCTGTCAAAAATGGTACATAAAAGTTGATGTTTTTTTTTCCGGTTCAATGTTCTTTTGAGGTTGTTAAGTGTGGTTTTTGCTTGCTTTGAATAGGAATCTGATGGAAATAAGGTTGTCAAAGATATCATTTATGGACCAGGAAAGAAGAAGTACCGGTACTGCAAGGTGATTTACTCATCCCTTTATTTCGATTTTGAAGTTTCTTGATTCCTGTTATGATTCCAACATACTCTCCTTGTTGTTGTGTATCTTTATTTGTTGAAGGTTGAGTTGTAAAACTCTGACATTCAATTGTTGAGTTGTGTTCTAAATCGTGATTGTCTTCTTCGTGTTCTCCCGTCCTGTCTCAACAGCATATTTCGAAACAAAGGATTCTCGGTTTGTCGAGTGAGCTGATGAGTAAAGGAAAACACTTTATATTGATACGCAACCCTCTCAACATATTGGTAACAACCTTTCTAAAGCTCCTATCTTTATATTTGTCTTGGCGATTTTTCTAAGTCGATTTCTCTAGCATTCTTTAACATGACGAACTTGTGTATCCGGGTTTCATTGTCACGACTTTCGGAGATCTTTACTCGTTTTTTTTCGGTTGTTTTGTTGTCTTTGCAGCCTTCCTTTGACAAAGTAATCCCTCCATCGTTTTCAGAAGTGGGCTTGGGAGAATTAGTTTCGATATACAATGATCTCTGCAGGATAGGAAACCCGCCTCCGATCATTGATGCTGATGAGCTTCAACAGAATCCCGAGGTTCTTTGTACCAAAATTCTACAAAAAAAAAAAATCCATATCTCTTGCAAATGGATGCTTATACTTCATGACCATTCATCTATTTGCAGGCTGTATTACATGGTCTCTGTGATGACTTGGAGATTCCATTTCAGTCCTCTATGCTTAAGTAAATCCCCTTCTGGTTAATCTCTAAGGTTTTTTCAGATTACAAAAGGTATAATCTGTCTTTTTTTTTTTGTTTCTTGAAGATGGGAGGCTGGCCCGAAAACAGAAGATGGACTATGGGCACCGTGGTGGTACAAGACTGTTCATAAATCGACGGGTTTCTCATCTCCGAAGAAGTATCCTCAGGTCTGAACTTGCTTTCTTGCTGTAAAGACTCTGAATTCAATAATCGTCATTGAAACAAAAAACTCGGGTTTTTTTCCACAGACGTTCCCTTTGTCGCATTACGAGTTGCTAGAACAAACTCTGCCACTTTACAACGTTCTTAAGCGTCATGTGAAGAACAAGTCTTCCCTCTTGAGCAGCCCTTTACCTCCTCCTGATCTTCCGGTTCCTGAAAATGCAAAACTGTTCGCCTGGATCGGCGATGAGATTTTGCCACGCGAGATGGCAAAGGTGCCTGATTTGTTCAAGACAACTTAGAAATTCTCGGTTTGTGTCGTGAATGCTGATGTTCCAATGACTTTGTTCTTGTTAAGGTTTCTGTATTCGACTCGGTTGTGCAAGGCGGAGATTCGGTATGGGAAGGACTTCGGGTTTACAAGGGGAAGGTATTCAAGCTTGAAGAACATTTAGATCGGTAAGCAGTAAAAGAAAAAAGATTCTTGAAGAAAAAAGAAAAAACATATGTTGGTTGATCTTTGCTTTCCGGGTTCTTGAACATTAGGCTGTTTGATTCGGCAAAGGCTCTGGCTTTCAACAACGTCCCCTCGCGTGAAGAGGTAAGAGCTTCGGGGTTTCACAGTTAATGAAACACAGCCCTTTTCATCATTCTCTGTTAAATTTTCTGTGACAAATTATTACAGATGAAAGAAGCAATCTTTGCAACTCTCATCAGAAACGGAATGTTCGACAATACACATATAAGGCTTTCTCTAACTCGGGGGAAAAAGGTATATACATTCTAACCTAATCTTTCTCGAAAACGATGCAGAATCCATCTTTCTTTCTTTCTTTTTTCTCATTTTGATTATGTAACCTACGCTTTCGTGGCTTCTAGGTTTCTTCTGGAATGAGCCCTGCATTCAATCGTTACGGATGTACTCTTATCGGTAGGGTTTTCAGCATTCTGGAACTATCGAAACCATTAGTCTGCACCCTATAACCTAAGTCTCGGAAGTTTGATTTACGTGAAAAAAAGGTTTAATCTGTTTGTTAAACTAATGCAGTGCTTCCCGAGTGGAAACCTCCAGTATACGATAACGAGAGCGGGATTGTACTGGTCACTGCCACTACACGCCGGAATTCGCCAAACGTATGAACTATTGTCTTGTTTTATGCTCTTCATTGAAAACGGATTTACCCATTTTGTTATTTCTGATTCTCTTTCCTTTTTTTTTTCCTTCAGAATTTGGATTCCAAGATTCACCACAACAACCTTCTCAACAACATTCTTGCCAAGGTTGTCTTAATACCAGCTTGCCCTTTGAAGTTTAGTTCCATGTTTTGATGATGATAATAGTGGATATCATCTATTAGTTTTCGCCCGAAAGTTCGTTAAGAGAGTTTGATAATGAATACAGGTAGAAGGAAACAATGCCAATGCTGATGATGCCATCATGCTTGACAACGATGGATTCGTGTCTGAAACCAATGCTACGAATCTTGTAATCCCATTCGTCTTGTCTTTTTTACTAATCAGATCTTGTGATTTCGTATCTGCTTATGAAATGATCGGATTGGTAATATTGCATATTATTTTCCCAGTTCATGGTGAAAAAAGGCCGCGTTCTCACTCCTCACGCGGATTACTGTCTCCCGGGGATTACCAGAGCTACTGTAAGCGAGAAATTCTCAATCTTTCCTTTCGAACTTATCTCAGTAACACGACATGATCGTCTTTTTTTTTCCCGCACTCCATGTTTAGGTCATGGACCTTGTGGTGAAAGAGAATTTCGTATTGGAAGAACGAAGAATCAGCCTCTCGGAATTCCATACAGCTGATGAGGTCTCCTCGTATTTTCGATCTCTCGCTTCCTGATCTTTGAACCATTCGAACTATCAGAGTTTGGTTTCTCTTCTTACAACTTCTGACAAGTAGACAACGAAATCTCGCTTTTTTCAGGTATGGACGACGGGAACTATGGGGGAACTCAGCCCGGTACGCCACTCTTTTCGAAACTACGTACACATACATACATTAGAATCTCTGGAAAATACCCGAAAACCGTTATCATAATTCCCTGCATCATCAAAAAGGTTTTCTTCATGCGATCCTTGCCGAAATTCTCACCCATCTCTTCCGCAGAGGATCTCGTTAGGCAAGAAACTGTTTCTTTTCATTGCTGCTCTTGTGACATTCCCTCCAATCTTTTTTTTTTTTGTGTGTGGAATTATAGGTTGTGAAAATCGACGGGCGATTGATCGGAGACGGGAGGGTCGGGCCAGTGACGAGAAAACTGCAAAATGCTTACAAGAACTTGACTGAGAACTCGGGGATTCCGATACCCACCTACTCAGAATCATGAAACATGTTCACTTTTCCGGGCGAGATCTCTCAATAAAAATGGTCTGCCAGTCACTTGCTTAGATGCCGTGGAATGCAAGCAAGTGTAACTTAGGCAACAAGGCATTGAACTTTCACCTGTCGTTTTCACATGATTCACTGGTCTGATTGCGTTGAAAGCATCGGGCTTTTTGCATCGTTCATGGGTTTTGATTGCATCAGAGCATGGAATCCAATTGAAACCAATTTCAGACTTGGGGGAAAAGAACAAGGAAGGTCACTTTCGTTTTCATCAAACTGGATTTCCAGGATATGTTATGGGATTTCAGACAAGAAAATGTGATTTTCCAGTGATTCAGTTTCATGAATGCAAATTTCTCGATAAACCCTAAGTTGTTTTCCGTCATCCCAAACAAGTGGAGAGAGAGAGAGAGAGAGAGAGAGAGAGAGAGAGAGAGAGAGAGAGAGAGAGAGCGGTGG
>NW_010970490.1:3539566-3544267 GCF_000463585.1 Tarenaya hassleriana | reverse complement strand
GAGAGAGAGAGAGAGAGAGAGAGAGAACTTCGTAGGTCCATCATGGCGGAACCAAGACGGAACAAAAATCTCGAGACCCACATCGATGGAACAGCAAATCTTGAGATTCTGCTGAAGATTTTATGTTCCATTGTGTCCCCTAAATGCTCGCGTTCAGTTCATCAGACAGTCTTAACAATAACACCCTTGTCTGTTGGCCGTTCATTCAATGCCATAACCACACATTTATATGCACATATATATACATATATATATAAATGTATATCATATATACTAACACAAAACACAAGCATATATAGACTATGAAAAAGTAACTGAGGATGTTGGAGCTATAAGGGGACAAAAGTGAAAGTCTGTAATGGATAAAAAAAAAAGCTCCAACCCAAGAGCATTAACCAAAAAACAAACTCTGCACACACACATATATACATGTATACACACACATATATATATATATATATATATATGTTAAATCTGCTTCATGTCTTCTGACAAACCCAATAAAGTGCGGGGTTCCAATTATCCTTTCTGATCCTTGGGATTTGTTCTCCAACAACATTATTTTCAATTTTGCCCCACATTTATTCTTTTCTTACACAATTTACCCTGTAAAATTCTTCAATTGGACCAACGTTGGCTTTTCAAGTTCTCTAGACTAAAAGTGTAAGGAAAAGGTAAATAAAAACACTATTCAACTCAATTCCTTGTTATGGAGAGGGGAATGTCTTTTGGGCCCATAATAAATTTGAAATTGAATTATTTGTAAGATATGAACACCGACAATTTTTCTGAATTATAAAGAGTTATTATTGTTCATGTGGAATTAATATGTATGAAAAAATTGAAATTGCTTTATGAGTTTTTGAAATAAATTTGTATAAAAAATCATTTTGAGGGAAATCAAATTTGAACCAATCAAATCACGTCTTTTCAAAAAGCCCACTTTTGACACACCAACTACTCTCCCCCCCCCTCGAATTTAAATTTGTTATTTTTCAAATTCATTTATGTATTTTTATATACACACACATATATACAAATATGTGGGCGTCGGCACGTTTTGTAACAAATCTTCAAAAAACCAATGAACACCACTAAAATCTCCATCTTATCTTAAACAAAAGCCACAATATACTGTAGGGTATGTGTCCTTAGCAAAGGGCAAATTTGTCTATGCATGTATATATGCACAAGCATATACATGCATTTGTACCAATAAGCAAAAACAATATATACACACGTACCTACCTTTATATATAATTCACATACACACATACATATATATACAAGATGATGACCAGTATAGGGCACCTCATTTTCACAATTATTTTCCTCACCATTTTTAATCAACTTTATTATGAAAGATATGTGAATATCCTATATGTTATTGGTCCGGTTAAGTTAATTTGGGTTAACCGGATTTTGTTCATAAAATATAGAAGAAAGATAAACCAAACAAAAGAGAGACTAAGGTCCAAATCCAAAAGCACAGATTGATTTTGGACAGTAATGACATGTGCATCAAAAAAGTCCCCACACACATGCAATCATATAATATAATCCCGATATTACATGCTTTTGATTACTCAAAAAGGTCGTATGCATTAGTTGTAATATACAAAAGATTAAACGCGATTAATTAAATGATATTTATATAAAAGGGAAAATAAAAGTTAATCATAGTTTTTCCCTACGAACATTGTAATTGTAATTAATTTCCCATATTTTTTTTATATTTTGATTCAATTAGTTTTGAGGAACCTTTGTTGTATTTCATATTTTGGGCCATATAATAATTAATATGCATAGCATTAGATGATGCCATATGGACTTATTATTATTGTACGTACAAATTTTAAAAACGTAGTTGTATCATTTATTATGTCACCATTAAATACGGTCCACATGCATCACGTTCACATCGAATCATCAATTCAATTTCATTTTTTTTAACTCTTGCAACAAAAATAAAAGTCCAACTAGCAAAGAAACGGTGTTAATTCAATACTATATGATGCATTATACATCCATATAATGGTTGTGTGTTGATGGATTCGAATAAAATTTAAAACTTAAAATAGAAAAATAATTATTATGGTTATTTAATGAGGAAAAAGAGGAACAAGTGATTGGTGGTTGAAGCTAGGCCCAAGAAAACTAAAACACAAGCATAATTGGCAATGACCAACTTGTCTCATGGACCCATTAAGCCCATCAATCATACAATATATATATATATATATATATATATATAATTAAGAAAATATGATCAAACAGTATATATATATATATATGTATATGTATTTTTAACAGTATATTATATATATACATTTGTATATATTTATTTATGTCACATAATATGAGAAGTGCCATAAGAAGTGTACCAAGGCGGTTGGTTAGTGTACTGCCTTTGGTTCACTTAAAACCAAAACCATGAATTATATTGTACAATAAAAACATTAAAAATATATAAAAGTAATGGTTACAATTATAAAAACCAAGATAAAATAATAATTAAAAATATCTTTTATTATCCATTTATTTAATGTCGTTGTGATCTATATTTGCATACCAAAGGAAAAAAGATTTCTTGCCTCGTGCGACCTTCTCCCGACTCCACCCCCCCCTCTCTCTCTCTCTCTAGGCTCAGACACAGAGACATGAAGCAGAGAAACGACACAGAGTTTTTGTAAGTGTCTCTGTCCTAAAACAACAGGAAGAACAAGAAAGAGGAACCCTCGACTTCTCTGCGTCTTCTTCCTCTTCAGAATCTCATAAGGAAAAAAAAGGAAGAACAAGAAAGAGGAACCAAAAAACTCTTGCAAAAAAGAAAATGAATAAACATGACGTTATGAAGCTTCAGGTAGTATATACATCTCTATATATATATATATATCACACATAGAAGCATACATGTGTGAATGTTGATCGTGATTTGGAATTGTATTGTGGATTTTTTTATTTTTTTGCTGCAGAAGTGTGTCCTGAGGGTGAATATACATTGTGATGGGTGCAAACATCAAGTGAAGAAGCTATTACATAGAATTGAAGGTGTGTGTGTACTTGTGCCAATCTTCTCGTTATCTTCCTTGCCCGTATATGAAACTCTTTCCTAGCTTTTGCCTCTTTAAGTTCTGTGGGGATTTTGTTCTTACACTAAAGATCAATGGTTCTTCACTTCCATAACCAGAGTAGACAAAGTTGTCAAATTTACGGTATGGCATGGCACATCATGATCCATGATCGAGGCTTTTGGGTCATTTTTCACATCAAAGTTCATTGCTTTCCGCAAGCGAAGAATCCCAAGTCTGAAACTTTCTAACTGGGTGTAGCCATTTTTGGGCATAAACAGAAATGTACTGCAACAGATTGAAAACCTTTGGAATCTGAATTATTCTGGTGAGTTTTTTGTTTTGTTTTACTGTGATGGATTTAGGTGTGTACTCAGTGGAAGCAGATGTGGATCAAGGAAGAGTGACGGTGACAGGGAACGTTGACCCGGCGGTTCTGATCAAGAAGCTCGGCAAGTCTGGCAAACATGCCGAGCTCTGCGGCGGCGGTGGCGGAGGAAAGGGTTTGCCAAATCTGAACGCTCAGTTCAGTCATCTCGATCTGGGTGGCAAAGTGATGAATATCAGCAAGGCCAAGGGTGGAAAAGACGATCTTCCGGGAAAGGGTAATGGTGGAGGAGGTCATCCAATGCAACAACTGGGTCCCCAGCAGATTCAGCAGATGATGATGATGAAGGGTGTTAATGGCCATGGCAATGGTGGTGGCAAAGACATGAAAATGCCCAAGGAGCAGAAATCTGTCAAGTTTGCTGACGATGATGAGTTCGACGACGACGACGATTTCGACGATGATGAAGATGAATTCGACGACGACGACGATGAGTTTGATGATGAGGATGAGGATGAGGATGAGGATGAAGATGAAGATGAAGATGAAGATGAAGATGAAGAGGTGGGACATGGTCATGGGGGTCATGGGAATGGTCATAATTTGCCGAAGCAGATGATGATGCATAACAAGATGGCTCCTAAAGGACATAATGACATCATGATGATGAAGAATGGGTTCAACAAAAGCGACGGCGGAGGTGGTGGCGGTGGTTTTGAAGTTCCGGCGAAAGCTATGGGGAAGAGCGAGGGCAAAAATGGAAAAGAAGACAAAAAAGGAGGAGAGAAGGGTGAGGAGGAAGCAAAAGAGAAGAAAGGGAGCGAGGGCAAAAATGGAAAAAACGAGTCCAAACATGGTGGCTTTCTAGGGTTTTTGAAGAAGGGCAAAAAGGGAAAAGGCGATGACAAGAAAGGAGCCAAGAAGGCTGGCGGTGGGGGTCATAAGGTAAATTCAGATGGTGACGATGAATTTCATGATTTCGGTAATGGGTCTAAAAAAGGTGGGCTCAAAATGGGCCATGACGGTGGAGCCCATGATATCGACGAGCTCATGAAGCAAGTCAAGGTAGGCAACAAAGGCAATCGCACCACCACCAACGGCTTTGTAGGCCCAATGGGCCCGAACCCAATAGGCCCATTGGGTCCAAATGGTCATCCTCCGGCGGTTCACGGCTTTCCGATGAACCCTCCGCCGCCGACGAGGTATCATCCAACGAACCAGCAGCAGCAACAGTATATACAAATGATGATGAACCAGCAATATGGCCCGGCTCACGGCGGTTATGGCGGCGGCCATATGTAC
>NW_010970490.1:3527062-3539350 GCF_000463585.1 Tarenaya hassleriana | reverse complement strand
ATATGTACCAGCCGATGATGCCGTATGCAAGGCCGTACCCCGCCGTGAATTATGCTCATCCGCCGCCGATGCCGCCGCCGAATCCCGACTCGTACACTCACTTCTTCAACGATGAGAGCGCTAGCAGTTGTAGTGTCATGTAAATTGGGTATTATAATTTTCAGATATATGTGCATGTGGTTGAAAGTGTATTTATTTCGTCTTTTTTTTTTGCTGTTTCCTCCTCTTGGGAAAAAAAATAAAATAATTGATGGTATTATTTATTATTACGTCATTCGTTATAAACTTATAATGTAGTGTCATGTGTTATATGAATTAACAACCATTGGTATAATTGATCATATGATATAATTGGAGATTCATATATGACCATACGGTAATGGGCTGTGCGCTTTGATATTTGTATCTTATCATTTACATATTGGACCTTGATTATTCGAATTGGACTATAAACCAAAATAAACCGGTTCCGGTTTAAGCCCATTTTTTTATATGTGATTGCAACATCAGTGTCGGTTATATTAAGACAATCGGGGATATTTGAAGTCAATAAAATAGTGAAATACGAGTATTTGATAATATTTTTCAGAAATAAGAAAAATATATAATAATTATTCTCGTAATTGTGTATAAACAATTCTCTTTGATATATAAAAAATGAAAAAAAAATTTGTTATGGTTTGGATTAACAGTAATGTTTTTATAATTTTTAAAAGTACTAAATCAATTAATTGATTGGAAAAGTCACACAAACAAGACGTCCGTCTTCTTCCAAACCGTACGGACATAGGTTGGGAAACAAAGACAGATCGTGAGGGAAGAACCAAACTCGGGAAACGGTAAGAGCCCCAACGAGTGATTCGAAGGGAAGGGCCAAAGATGCATGCTTTCGGTTACAGAGCCAATGCTCTGCTCACGTTCTCCGTCACCATTCTCGCTTTCATGTGCGCGATCGCCTCCTTCTCCGATAATTTCAACCATCCAACTCCTTCTGCTCAGATCCAGGTATAAGGCTCGTATGTCTATTTTCGAATGTATAGATCTTGTTTTAGATGTGGTTTATATTGGATCTGTTTGTGGTCGCTCCGATTTCTTTTTGCTGGGTTTGGGTTGTTTAGAACCCTAATTTTGATTCTGGCGTTTTTTGGCGGTGAACTTGGAGTTCAGCCGTTGAAGCCAGGAAGTGTTGTTTCTTGGTTTTGTAATCATGGTAATCCCTAAATTTTCATATGGGTTTTGGGTCTTGGTTACAGATATTGAATATCAACTGGTTTCAGAAGCAACCCCATGGAAATGATGAGGTAAGGTTTCATGGTTTTGTCATTTATTATATGGGGTTCTCCTCGCTACAGGTGTTCTGTGTATTGCTTAAGTTGCTTCATTTTGAACTCCGTATCTGCTAGAGTGCATTTAGAGTTTTGAATCATGTTTGATTTCTCATTTGCATATTCATTTTCGATCTATGATGGTGGTGGTAAAGGTGGGCCAAGAAGATGGAAATTCTAGAAAAAAGCACATTTCTAGCCTTGCTTTAGAGAAGCTTACTCTCAATCTTAGGAAGCGTTGTTATACCTGTAAAGGCCTCGGATTCTATAATTTAAGCGAGAAATGGTTAGATGGGTACTCCCAATTCGTACCGGTTATCAGCTGTGATCTCTATCTTCTAAGAGTTTAGACTGCCATTTTCGTCCCGAAAAATCGCAGCAGCTGCTGTCCATGAATCAAATTTTCTGGATTATCCGTAAGTTCCAGCTACCGATCCTTGGAGTTATCGATGATCTGCTATACATAGGAATTTGATTATGATATTTCAGAAGTGGTAGTAGCTCATAAGCTTTAGCTCGGACCCTTGTTTGTCATTACTGAGTATTTTTAAGGTTTCTTCTTTTGTGATTCTCTAGTTGCCCCATCTGTCATTTCTTTTGTTTAATGTTTTTTTTTTCCCGTTTCATGTAGGTCAGCTTGACGCTGAACATAACGGCGGATTTGCGGTCATTGTTTACTTGGAACACGAAGCAGGTTTAACATCTGCTCTATTTTCTTGCAAAACATACTGAAATCTGTTGGATACTGCATTCCCGTTTGGTCGTATGTACAAAAGTTAACACTATAACGAATTATATTGCAGGTTTTCGTTTTTGTAGCGGCAGAGTATGAAACCCCGACTAATTCCTTGAACCAGGTATCATCCTTATTGCTCTCTCTGTCAAATTTCTGTAATATTGTCAAGTAAAATGCGGACCCTTTTGTTGAATTCCTTGAAATATGACATTTTTCCCACAGGTTTCTCTATGGGATGCTATAATACCCGCCAAAGAACACGCAAAGTTCTGGATTCAAATCTCGAATAAGTATCGGTTCATTGATCAGGTAACAGGAAACGCCCCCCTCCAAACCCGCCCTCTGTTTCTTTTACGCCATCTCGGCAAAAGAGTATTCCAACGGTGATCGGAACATGCAGGGACACAATCTCCGAGGGAAAGACTTCAACTTGACAATGCACTGGCATGTCATGCCCAAGACCGGGAAGATGTTTACTGACAAAATTGTGATGTCTGGTTACCGTTTACCAGACGCATACAGATGATGAGAACACACCGGGTTCCTAGGGTTTTTGGATTCTGATTCCATTGGGAGTTTTGTCTCCTTTTTTTTTTTAACTGTAATGTTTTACCAAATCCCCTTCACGTTTCAGGCGTTAATAGACATCAGAGAGGTTTCTTCAGTTAGTTAATATGATGCTATCGAACTGTTGTTTGGCCGGGAAAACACTGACCAAACCGTGTGAGTTCCCGACTTGACTTATCAAGAAGATCAGATTATTGGTCTCGGAGTTTGTGCAGAAAAGAAATATATAAGCCTGTTTATACATATACATATATATATTATGTGTGTGTATCTATATGTATAAAACGAATGAATTTGGATTCCGGAACGTGAAGAAGACATGGAAAAATGAAGGAAACCTGAAAAAGGATAAGAACTCAAATCTCGTTTCTTACACTCTTCTGTGAACTCTCTTGTTTTTCCTCTTTTCAAGGGTACGGACAGAAGAACGACTCCTTATTTCCTCAGCTAATTTGATGAACGTCTTCTTCTCCATCTTCAATCCCACAAACAGCGAAGCTCCGATGCAGAAAACCCCAAGAGCCAAATCTTTGGATCTGATCTTCAACTGCTTGGCCAAAGCAATGCTGAAGAAGAGAAACCCTAAAACCGGCAAAATCATGTCACCCTTCTTACTCCCAGAAATAATGCAGAGACCGAAGAACCCTAGAATTGTCCAAAAGAACACCGACAGGGATATTCTCTTCCCTTTTCTTCGCCATCCATCGGATCCTCCGAATCCTCTCCGAAACCCTAGACCCCCTCCTCCATCTCCACCGCCCCCCAATTCAGCTATAACAAAATCCAACGGCTCTGGTAAAATCTGGAGATTTCTGGTCAACAACGACAGCGACTTGAGCAGGAGCCTCGCTGCGCTTTGGTGCCCAGATGATCTTCTTCTCTTGCTTCTTGCACAGACAACGAAGCTCTCGATCTGGGTTCGGTCCAAAACTGAAGAAAACGAGAGAAAGACACGAGATTTCGAACAAAGTTTCAGACTTTGAGGAATGCAGTAGCCATTTGTTACGCGAATTGGACTGAGCGAACACAACCCATTGAAATGGGATTCCTCCGCATGAACACGAAGACGAAGATTCATCCCCACACGTCTGGTCTCTACGGCCCTCGACCCTAAAACAAACAAAAACCGGAGGGGAGAAATTGGAAACGGCGTCGTTGTGAGTGAACCCAAAGTACAGCAGTGACTCGCTCCTTACTGGTTCATCTTGGACGAGGACTGAGGCTATAAAAACTCCATATGGTATGTAATGCATTGGTTTGGTACCGATTCTAGCAGATGGGTATCCGTAGAATACGAGTAATCATCGATCAAGACCCGGAACTTGAATTCGAAATTCAAATTTTAAACACCCAACTCAACGAATCATATCGGATAATGGAAAATCCGGTGGCGTGCCCGGACCTACTTATAAAACACAGATCATCCTTTGAAATGGACAGGACAACGTACAAAAGTTTGTCCTTTTTTCTCTCTCTCTATAATTTAATGAATATTTCGTTCATACCTATGTTAAAAATAAGGAATGAGGAGCCGGCCTTGTTTTGCACATGCTTTGAAATCGATTGTTTTGTTCTCTCTCTCTCTTTCAACGTTCCCGTGAAAAATATTGCGCAATCGTTAAAAGATCTCATTCGCACTTCAGATTTGACCGGCTTTTCGATTCTTCTTCCTAAAAGATCAAAGCTTTTTATTCTGGGTTATCTTCAATCCGACGAATTTCAAAGACATTGGATTTGTCGGAAAGTGATCGAGGAAGAGAGAGAACCACTGTGTGGAGGCAAGCGAAAATGGAGGTGAAAGCGAGAGCTCCGGGGAAGATCATACTCGCCGGAGAACACGCCGTCGTCCATGGATCCACCGCCGTCGCCGCCGCCATTGATCTCTACACCTACGTCACTCTCCGCCTTCTTCCTCTTCAATCAGGTTCTTTTTCCTCGTCCGAAAATCTCTCTTCCGTTTTTTTCACCCTCCGATTAATCTTCTTATCTGCACTTTCTCTGCGATTCGTTTCCCTGAAAAATGGTTTCTATTTTCCATTTATTTGTCTGCCCGATTGGATTGCCCTCCCCCAAATTCTGGGCGTGGAGATTTTCTTTTTTCTGGGTAGTTTATGTTCTTCTTCAGATTTGGGATCATAAGTTATAGATTCTGAGATCGAGCTCCTAGATTTTCAGTGAACATCTGCAGAAAGTTTGGACCTTTTTCGTCCTTAATGATTCATCTCTCGTAATCATTCAAAGGTTCAGACAGAGAGAACGAAACACAAAAAACCCACCATAGACGTTGTTCCCAAATACCAAAATTCTCGGTGATAATATGGGTTTCTTGACTGACAATTCATTTTCCTTGCAGGAAAATCCCTGACAATGATTCTGCGTTTTCTCATATTTTGGTTTCCATTTCTGACAGGTGAAAACGATGATAAGCTCACACTCCAGCTCAAGGACATGGCGTTGGAGTTCTCATGGTCCATGGCGAGACTCAAGGAACTGATGAATTACACAAACATCCCCTGTCCTTCGACGCCCTCTTCATGTTCAAGCCAGTCACTTAAATCCATTGCCGTTTTGGTCGAAGAGCAGAATATTCCCGAGGCAAAGATCTGGCTTTCGTCTGGAATATCCACGTTTCTCTGGCTATACGCCCATATCATAGGGTAAGCCCATCATCGGTTACAACTGTCCTATCACTGTTCTGTCTGTGAATGTCAAACTTTTCCACCCGGAACCAAGAAAAGTTTCGATTTTTCCACCAGATGTTCGTTATGAGGTTCCTGGTTGGCTGATTCCTGACAAGGGTCAGTGTATGTTCCAGATTTGGTTTACTACTAAAGGAGCTTTTCTGTCTTGTGTTCTGTTCTGTTGACAGGTTCAAACCTGCTACTGTGGTTGTCACTTCTGAGCTCCCTTACGGTTCTGGTCTTGGCTCATCCGCAGCTTTAAGCGTAGCTCTCTCGGCTGTGCTCCTAGCGGCTTCAAACGCTGTATCTCTTGACGAAACCCGTGATGGGTGGTCTGTTCCTGACAAAACCAGCTTTGACTTGCTGAACAGATGGGCGTTCGAAGGCGAGAAGATCATCCATGGGAAACCCTCCGGCATCGACAACACCGTCAGCACATACGGTTCGTCCCATCCATAGACACTGTCCCTTTCTCGATTCCAGACAAAAATGGTGTAACCCTTTATGATGTTTGTTCTGAGGTTGCAGGTAACATGATCAAGTTCAGATCCGGAGAGTTAACCAGGTTGCAGTCAAACATACCGCTGAGAATGCTCATCACCAACACGAGAGTGGGACGGAACACGAAAGCCTTAGTAGCAGGAGTCTCGGAGCGAGCCCTGAGGCACCCAGAGGCCATGGCCTCGGTGTTCAATGCCGTGGACTCAATAAGCAAAGAACTAGCAGCCATCATCCAGTCTGACGAGAAGGGCGAGAGTTCCTCCATAGCTGAGAAAGAAGAGAAGATCGAAGAGCTCATCGAGATGAACCAGGGACTGCTCCAGTCCATGGGGGTGAGCCATGCCTCGATCGAGACTGTGCTCAGGACCACTCTCAAGTACAAGCTCGCCTCCAAGCTGACAGGAGCTGGAGGCGGAGGCTGCGTCCTCACTCTCTTACCGACCCGTATCCTTTTTTTCCTCCTCCGAGTTTTCAGATCCTTTGAATCTCGAATCTTGATTTTTTTTTTCTTGACATTGAATCTGCAACAAAAAAAAACACAGATGTTTCAGGGAAGATGGTGGACAAAGTGGTGGAGGAGCTGGAGTCGAATGGGTTGCAGTGCTTCACGGCGTCAATTGGCGGCAGTGGCGTCCAGATATGCGCTCGGGAACCAAACTGAACTGAACTCAGCGTAAAGAGTTTCTTACCAAAGTGGATTAGATTTTTTTTTTTTTTTGCCTCTCTTCCGCAAATGTTAATTTGGCGTCGACAGCATTTTAGACTGAGCGATTGATTGCTCTCTCTCATGTATTAAAGCGCAACCCATCCTGGGGAATCGGCCTGTCTGTCATATTTCTATTTTTAGTTTCAGTTTTTATTTACTAATGTCGTTTTCTCCGTCTTAATCAAGGGGAGGAAAATAGCTGTTTACTGTCCGTGATACAAAAAATTGGAATTTATACGTTGTAAACTACATGATAAGCAGAAATAATTCAACACCTTAACATGAAAGAAAACACAAATCGATTTTTATTTTACTGTTTCTACAACAAAGTCAACTGAGCGTATATATATCTCCATAACAATTGTATAATTTGTCTTGTTCTTGCATTTTTGGAACCAGGAGTTTCAGAGAGAGTACAAAAAATGGGAACAGACAAACCTTGGATCGACAAATTCAGAATCATACCTCTCTCTGCAAAAAAGGGCATTCCTCTTTTGAGGTGTTGTTCATCATACTGTGACGGTGAACAGATACAGCTTCAACACCACCGCAAGCGCCAGCTGAAGGAGAAAGATACTGGCGACGATCAGGAACCATCTCTCCCCCGCCGAATTGATGTGCGCTTTCAGATTCAGCGCCACGAATGTCGCCGACATGAATCCCGCTACACCTGCTATCACCCATCTGAATATCTCCAACGGCACGATGGATAGACACTGCGAGGAACAGCGGTGACCCATTTGGTTAATACCCGAATAACCAAACCGAATAACATATAAACGTATCCAAACTGAATAAAAATATAACAGAAAAACTCGAAATTTCTTTGAAAAATGAGTATTTTCATCAAATAAAAGCTGAATCCAAACCGAACCAAACAAAATTCTATATAAAAACCGAATTGTTGTAGTTTCCTAAAACCTAAATAGTCGAAACCAAATATAACCGACCTGAACTGAACCTAAATGGAAACCTGAAATGGCCACCCCTTGCGATGAGCAAGAAAAAGCAAATCATGATCTCGAGTTTTTCATAACCAAATGTGTCGATGAAATTGAACTTACCAATGCGGGAATAAAGACGAATAAGGAGTAGCCATAGAGACAGAACAGTTGGACAAGGCCTGACGGTGCGGAGAAGTACTTGAGAACGACGTACAATGCGAGAGGAACGATGGTGACATAGCCATAGAACACTCCAGCTGACCAAGTCACCAGATTAATGTCATAGTCCCATTCTTGTTTCTTCCACTTGTGTGCTATGTATGTGACGAATGTCCCGATGGATGCTGCTACAAATATCAAGGTTGTGCATATCCAGAACGGACCGTACCTGGAAATCACGTTATTCTGTTTTAGTTCGATTTTAGATTTAAAAAACCGTATCCCAAATTCCTTCTGGGCCATGCTGTGTCGGGTCTGTCTGCTCATTTGCAAGTAGTAAAGACTAGAAGAGATGGTCTTACAGGTCAGGGCTGTTCGCTGTCTTTTCTGTAAATGTTCCTCTGAACGGAAATAGCGATTCTCTGAGTCTCTCTAATACATCCGAGGTGTCAACATCAAAGTATGGCTTGTAAGCACCGATTGTGAATTTATGGAGCCAACCACCAGGCTGGGGCTCATCTGTACCATTCACAGGCCTAGAAAATGTATCTGCACCAGTCAAGGTTTTCTAATGAGCCATAAGACAAGACAGAACTGAAGAGAATGATACCGCCAATTGCATTAAACAGTTAATCAATACATTTCCGGTTGTCCCAACCATAAATTCAAAATTTTCATATATTAGATTCCTCAAGCTGGTATCAGAATATGACCTTGCCATGGATTTGAGTCTTGACTAATACGAAATCAAAATTATCAGAATCTTACAAATCTGAATTTCGAATTTACCGTCAGCATCTCGAGGAGGATTAGAACCTCCGGAGATCTTGCCCTGAGTTGCGGATGGGGGAAATGTCTGAAGATTAGATTCTGCAAATGATGCATCTGTTAGTGCGACGAGAGAGACAACTTCAAATCACAACAATAAACAAGCAGAAAGCGCCAATTCCAATCGCCTAATTTTCTATCTCTCTCTACATCCATCTCTCTCTCTGTTATCTTTTGCTTTAGGGCACTGCCTAGAGAAAATATCAAAAAGTAGAACGCATAAGGTACATTTGAGCCACGGATCTGCTTTGTTATCAGCTAAACCCTAATCTGTTTAACCAAAAAACCAGAACCAAAATCCATAGCGATTCTCGTACAAAACCCATCGTATCACTAAATCAACATGATGTTCCATGGAGACAAGGCCACTAAATCCAAATCTAAGCTTCATTCCTATTCCATCCTATTACCAAAATTTCTCAGCAACCTAAAATTTCACGACGCAACACAAAAAAAAATTACCTGTGAATTTGACGGAGACATGACCTGGATCTGGAACAGCCTACCACAGAAATTAGAATAAAACGAAACCGGATCTGATCAGATGAGGTTATGCTCGAGATCCGACATTTCCAATGAAATGAATCAGTATACACACATACATACACTTGCAGAAACGAGCGAGAATTCGAGATCCAGATCGACGTAGAAAAAAAAAACGGAAGCACTTACAGGAACAGATCCAGAGACTTTCTGGCTATCGATGTTCGTGTAGTTCCCGCCGGACATCATCTTTGCTCTCCTTCCCGTTCTCTTCTCTCACGTTCGTCTCCCTCTCCGAGAAACGCAAATGGCCCCGAAATCTATACGATGTCGGTTTTGATGGCAATGGAAAGCCAAAGATCCTCTTTTTCGTTCTAAAGCTTCACTCACGTCCGTTGCATGATTTACTTATTTATACTTATAAAAAAAATAAAAAATGCGTAATAAAAAACATTTTTTTTTATTAATGGATTTTGTCCAAAGGGACCCCTTTTCTTTTATTTCTCTCTCGTATGATGACCCTGAAGTTTGAGGAGCTACAGAACCATATAACAAAGCAAAGATCTCTCTCTAAACTCCCATTAACCTCAGATCCTTGTGATCATCACCAAATGGAAATTCAGAAATCTCTTGAAAGGAGAAACATGAGGATATACCACTTCTTGTTGAGTTCTTGTCTTGCCCCGAATTTCAGACACTGACAGATAAACTGAGATCTTAACTGCAAATCAAGCCCAGAGAATCATGGACTTTTCAGCCTACCCTTTGTGAGAAACAGAGACTTTCGGATAGTTAGGATCAGAATCCATGTCGTTGAGGCGATTTTCTCCTTGATCATCAGAAGCAGGGCAGAGCTTAGAACTGTCTTCAGGATCTGAGCCTGCAAGCCCTTGAAGAACCCTAATGCCCCTTCTTTTCTCCATATGGAATAGGCAACCCCATGGATTGTTTTCTTGATCCTTCTCCAGCCTTTCTTGGCCTCATTTTCCTTTGAGTCATTCGTGGCGGCTTGAATCATCACCTTGCACCTGCAGAAACAGAGACATTTCGATCATCAGCCCCTCCGAGCCCGAAATGGACATTGATGTTCGCCCACGAGTTTTGGAGATCTTGATTCAAATAACCTACATTTGGGTAATCAAGAATTCCGGTAACTTTGCCTTTTAATACCTTATCGCTGGATATGTGATGACGGTGGCAATACTTTTGGAAACCGCACCTAACAAGAATGCCATGAAGGCGGAGAGGGCTTCCGGGGAAGAATCGGTCTTGGCTTTTGCCTTTGCTTGTTTAAGGAGACGCTGTTTCAGCTGATCAAACACTGTATACTGCAAGAGAGGAGGTTTATTATTGTTTCATCCGGGCCAATTGCAAAAATAACCTTAAATGATACATTGGACTTCATCACATACCCTTCATAAAAAAAAGAAAAAAGACAACATCAAATATAACCTTATAAATATAGTTTTCCTATAATACCCTTTATTAATTTATATAATATAATAAAATAAAATAAAATTCTTTTGTATTTCTCTCTTCTCTCTCCACCTCTCTCTCCCGCTTTTTTTTCTGTCCACCTCTCTCTCTCTCTCTCTCTCCTGCTTTCTTCTTTCTCCACCTCTCGTTCCATTGTCTCTCTCCTTTCTTGTGATCTCTCTCTCCTCTCCTCCTCTCTCTCTCTCTTTTGTCTTTTCTCTCTCACGTTTTCTCCTCTCTCCACCTCTCACTCCATTGTCTCTCTCCTTTCTTGCGCTCTCTCTCTCCTCTCCTCCTCTCTCTTCTGTCTCTTCTCTCTCGTCTCTCTCTCGCTTTCTTCTCTCTCCACCTCTCTCTTGCTAATAGATAATTTATCATTTTAAAATATGTTATTCATTTTGGACATTTATAATTTTTGTTGTATTTGAATTTATATTTGAACTATATGATATGGATGAGTCAAACGGATCAAATCGAGTAAATTCTCCAAACTGGGCAAACTCGCAAAACTCATCAAAATAGTTATACTCATCAATCTGGTCTTACTCTTCAAACTGATCATATTACTCATATTATATGTTTGTTTTATACAAACATAATGAATACAGATGATAAAAAGAATGACAATTATTTATTACGAGTCTTGTCATAAATGGGTAGCGAAAACAATATCCTAGGAAATTTTGCATTCATGTAATGACATAATAAAGATACTGTATTAATACATTCTAAATTTATATTTTGTAATAAAATTTTAGGATTTAGTTGAAAGAACGTATATTATAAAAAAAAGTATTGTAGTTAGGGAGTTAGAATTATTTTTAACTTAAAATATTTGTTATATAGGGTGATTATTAATATACAGTTTATACGTGATAAAAACATGAATTTCGATAAGGTGCGACGGTTTGACTAGTTTGACGATGCTACGAGTTTGACGGTGAGACGGTTTGTGCAAAAAAATATCGATCTAAATAATATTTTGAATATTCAATGTGGTGTATATGAGTTATTATAACATATTTAACATATTTTTATTAATCGTAATTCATCTGAAAAAAACAATATCTTCTACCCTAAGACAATGTGTTACACAAACTCTACTAGAACTTTAGGGTTTCATATGAGAGATCATACATTGTCAAGAAAACAAAAGATGTTAAATTTAGAGATCTTGGATTAGTTTCAATCCAAGATAATTGTTCATTGGGGTGATAATCAATATGTTTACAATTTTCACTTGTTAAATTTGTGAATTTCGATAAGGTGCGACGGTTTGACTAGTTTGACGGTGCGACGAGGCTGACGGTTTGACGGTGAGACGGTTTGTGCAAAAAAATATCGATCTAAATAATGTTTTGAATATTCAATGTGGTGTATATGAGTTATTATAACATATTTAACATATTTTTATTAATCGTAATTCATCTGAAAAAATAATATCTTCTACCCTAAGACAATGTGTTACACAAACTCTACTAGAACTTTAGAGTTTCATATGAGAGATCATACATTGTCAAGAAAACAAAATATGTTAAATTTAGAGATCTTGGATTAGTTTCAATCCAAGATAATTGTTCATTGGGGTGATAATCAATATGTTTACAATTTTCACTTGTTAAATTTGCGAAATTCGATAAGGTGCGACGGTTTGACTAGTTGGACGGTGCGACGAGGCTGACGGTGCGACGAGTCTGACGGTGAGACGGTTTGTGCAAAAAAAATATCGATCTAAATAATGTTTTGAATATTCAATGTGGTGTATATGAGTTATTATAACATATTTAACATATTTTTATTAATCGTAATTCATCTGAAAAAACAATATCTTCTACCCTAAGACAATGTGTTACACAAACTCTACTAGAACTTTAGGGTTTCA
>NW_010970490.1:3525819-3526576 GCF_000463585.1 Tarenaya hassleriana | reverse complement strand
AAAACGAAACCGAACCGTAACAAAACTAGAACCCAACTGAATCGAATAATATACGGTACTAATATCGTACCAAAACTAGAACCCACCCTTAATGCATACTATACATATTGATATATATATATATATATATATATATATAAATACTTATTCGTAAATCATATTGAAAAATAATATAATCTATCCTAATCTAATGTGTTACAAAAATTGTACTAAAACTTTGGTATTTTTTTTGGGAGAACATGCATTGTGAGAAACAAAAAGGTGTTAAAAACTGAGAGCTAGATTTAGATTCATCGTAAGATACTTGATGACTGAGATGATAATTGATAAGTTTATAGTTTGCAGTATCCAAATTTGTGATAATTGATAAGGTGCGACGAGTTTGACAGGTACTAATGGTGTGACGAGTTTGACTGGTGTGACGGTTTGTGAAAACAAATCGTTGGTCTAAATTAAGTTCTGATGGTTCAGTGTGATGTATAGAGGTCATTATAACATATTTAACGAGTTTTTGTTATCTGTAATTCATGCGGAAAAAAACTATTTCCTACCCTAAGCCAATGTGTTAGAAGACAAGTTTGACAAGTTTGACGGGTACTGACGAGTTTAACGGGTTTGACAAGGCATGAAGATTTTACCCGATAAAATATATATGATTAAAAGGATGTTTGGAGAGTACACATGATTCAAATACAACTAATTAAAAAGAGGATCATGGATTCATGAAGAAGAATCTTGACGTTCCTCTGGAGGCACC
>NW_010970490.1:3513455-3516802 GCF_000463585.1 Tarenaya hassleriana | reverse complement strand
AAAAAATATCGATCTAAATAATATTTTGAATATTCAATGTGGTGTATATGAGTTATTATAACATATTTAACATATTTTTATTAATCGTAATTCATCTGAAAAAATAAGATGAATCTAAATCTAGCTCTCAGTTTTTAACACCTTTTTGTTTCTCACAATGCATGTTCTCCCAAAAAAAAATCCCAAAGTTTTAGTACAATTTTTGTAACACATTAGGTTAGGATAGATTATATTATTTTCCAATATGATTTACGAATAAGTATATATATATATATATCAATATGTATAGTATGCATTAAGGGTGGGTTCTGGTTTTGGTACGATATTAGTACCGTATATTATTCGATTCAGTTGGGTTCTAGTTTTGTTACGGTTCGGTTTCGTTTTTTGTTAAAAAAAATCAGAGTTTCTTAAAAAAGTTTCGATTTTCGGAAATTTTATAAATTTAAGTTTGGTTTGATTCCAGAAGATTTGGTGTTATAAAAAATGCGTTAATAGATGAAGAATGAACATAATTCAAAAAAAAATTATACTTTCGTCATATTTCCATCTTCATTGTGAAGACATATTCAATCTCTAAAAAAGGTCTTAACAGAAGAACCACATAATCTCACCGTCAGACTCGTCGCACCGTCAGACTAGTCAAACCGTCGCACCTTATCGAATATGTTTACAATTTACAATTGTTAAATTTGCGAAATTCGATAAGGTGCGACGGTTTGACTAGTCTGACGGTGCGACGAGGTTGACGGTGCGACGAGTCTGACAGTGAGATTATGTGGTTCTTCTGTTAAGACCTTTTTTAGAGATTGAATATGTCTTCACAATGAAGATGGAAATATGACGAAAGTGTGACTTTTTGTTGAATTATGTTCATTCTTCATCTATTAATGCATTTTTTATAACACCAAATCTTCTGGAATCGAACCAAACTTAACTTTAAAATTTTTTTTTGGGAGAACATGCATTGTGAGAAACAAAAAGGTGTTAAAAACTGAGAGCTAGATTTAGATTCATCGTAAGATACTTTATGACTGAGATGATAATTGATAAGTTTATAGTTTGCAGTAGCCAAATTTGCGAAAACCGATAAGGTGCGACGAGTTTGACGGGTACTAACGGTGTGTTGAGTTTGACTGGTGTGACGGTTTGTGAAAATAAACCGTTGGTCTAAATTAAGTTCTGATGCTTCGGTGTGGTGTATAGGGGTCATTATAACATATTTAACGAGTTTTTGTTATCTGTAATTCATGCGGAAAAAAACTATTTCCTACCCTAAGCCAATGTGTTAGAAGACAAGTTTGACAAGTTTGACGGGTACTGACGAGTTTAACGGGTTTGACAAGGCATGAAGATTTTACCCGATAAAAAAAAACTATTTCCTACCCTAAGCCAATGTGTTAGAAGACAAGTTTGACAAGTTTGACGGGTACTGACGAGTTTAACGGGTTTGACAAGGCATGAAGATTTTACCCGATAAAATATATATGATTAAAAGGATGTTTGGAGAGTACACATGATTCAAATACAACTAATTAAAAAGAGGATCATGGATTCATGAAGAAGAATCTTGACGTTCCTCTGGAGGCACCATTACTTCTTGACGTTCCTCATGGATTCCCTTTCTTCCCTTTCGACCTTTGGTTTATCTCTTTGTTCATTGCTTTTTGGAAGGTGGATCTGTCGATCCAAAGGCAATGTATGGACTTTTAACATCTTTTTTTCTTTTGCGCATCGTTCGTTTACTCTGTTGAACCGACTCCTTAGGAGTAGCAGAAACCTCCTCATGCATTGAAAAAGCCACATTCTCTTCTAAAAAACGAGGTCTCAACTCGAGCTCGGTGTTTGTGTTATAGTAACTACCCGTTGAAATATCATCCTCTTTGTTGCGCTTTATCTCAGACCAATCTTTTGCTTCAACGGTGATTCATGTCTTCTTCAGAACCCTTTCAATTTTTTCAATTATTCTTCTTTCGATTTTTTCAGTTAACCGAATGGTTTCATATGGTTAACACTTCATTGTAATCTTGGGAGCCTGATGAATGTCTTTCAAATCATATACAAAAAGAACCTGGAAAAATAAAATTAACACCCATTATCAGTTTTGTTTGACCGGTGTGACCAGTTTGACCAGTTTTATAATATTAGTCAAACTCGTCAAACTTCGATAAGGTGCGACGGTTTGATTAGTGTGACGGTGCGACGAGTTTGACAGTGCGACGAGTCTGACGGTGAGATTATGTGGTTCTTCTGTTAAGACCTTTTTTAGAGATTGAATATGTATTCACAATGAAGATGGAAATATGACGAAAGTGTGACTTTTTGTTGAATTATGTTCATTCTTCATCTATTAATGCATTTTTTATAACACCAAATCTTCTGGAATCGAACCAAACTTAACTTTAAAATTTTTTTTTGGGAGAACATGCATTGTGAGAAACAAAAAGGTGTTAAAAACTGAGAGCTAGATTTAGATTCATCGTAAGATACTTGATGACTGAGATGATAATTGATAAGTTTATAGTTTGCAGTAGCCAAATTTGCGAAAACCGATAAGGTGCGACGAGTTTGACGGGTACTAACGGTGTGTTGAGTTTGACTGGTGTGACGGTTTATGAAAATAAATCGTTGGTCTAAATTAAGTTCTGATGCTTCGTTGTGGTGTATAGGGGTCATTATAACATATTTAACGAGTTTTTGTTATCTGTAATTCATGCGGGAAAAAATTATTTCCTACCCTAAGCCAATGTGTTAGAAGACAAGTTTGACGAGTTTGACGGGTACTGACGAGTTTGATGGGTTTGACAAGACATGAAGATTTTACCCGATAAAATATATATGATTAAAAGGATGTTTGGAGAGTACACATGATTCAAATACAACTAATTAAAAAGAGGATCATGGATTCATGAAGAAGAATCTTGACGTTCCTCTGGAGGCACCATTACTTCTTGACGTTCCTCATGGATTCCCTTTCTTCCCTTTCGACCTTTGGTTTATCTCTTTGTTCGTTGTTTTTTGGAAGGTGGATCTGTCGATCCAAAGGCAATGTATGGACTTTTAACATCTTTTTTTCTTTTGCGCATCGTTCGTTTACTCTGTTGAACCGACTCCTTAGGAGTAGCAGAAACCTCCTCATGCATTGAAAAAGCCACATTCTCTTCTAAAAAACGAGGTCTCAACTCGAGCTCGGTGTTTGTGTTATAGTAACTACCCGTTGAAATATCATCCTCTTTGTTGCGCTTTATCTCAGACCAATCTTTTGCTTCAACGGTGATTCATGTCTTCTTCAGAACCCTTTCAATTTTTTCAATTATTCTTCTTTCGATTTTTTCAGTTAACCGAAT
>NW_010970490.1:3437237-3513211 GCF_000463585.1 Tarenaya hassleriana | reverse complement strand
TTTTCTCTGACGGACATTCTCCAGCCAATTTTATTGGCGATTTCTTGTGCGATTTTTTCTCTTCACTTCAAAATGGCTTCGTCTTCATCGTTTTCGGCTTTTCTTTGCGAAGATTTTCAAGTAAAGTTTTTATTATATATCACCGAAAAAGTTAATTGTTTTATCCTCTTTGTTGCGCTTTATCTCAGACCAATCTTTTGCTTCAACGGTGATTCATGTCTTCTTCAGAACCCTTTCAATTTTTTCAATTATTCTTCTTTCGATTTTTTCAGTTAACCGAATGGTTTCATATGGTTAACACTTCATTGTAATCTTGGGAGCCTGATGAATGTCTTTCAAATCATATACAAAAAGAACATGCAAAAATAAAATTAACACTCATTATCAGTTTTGTTTGACCGGTGTGACCAGTTTGACCAGTTTTATAATATTAGTCAAACTCGTCAAACTGGTCACACATTTCAAATGCAATCAGTGTGACTAGTATGACCATTTTGTATGCGGCCAGTGTGACCAGTATGACAAATTACTTCATCATTAGTTTTACTAGTATGACGGTGTGACTACTTCACTAGTATGACCGGTGACAGGTATACCCAGTTTGATAAAACTAGTCAAACTCGTCACACCCTTGAAGTGCGACTAGTGTGACGAGTATGACCACTATGGTAGAAACCAGTGTGACCAGTGTGACGGTGTGACGACTTCACTGGTATGACCATTGATGGGTGTACCTAATTTAATATGACTAGTCAAACGTGTCACACCCTTCAAGTACGACCAGTGTGACGAGTATGACCATTAAGATACTGATAGAGACAAAACTCTCATATGACTTGATTTCAAACCGAAAACCTAATTTTCCTTAACTGTAAAACTCGAATACTATAACTGGTCGTACTTGAAGGGTGTGACACGTTTGACTAGTCATATTAAATTAGGTACACCCATCAATGGTCATACCAGTGAAGTCGTCACACCGTCACACTGGTCACACTGGTTTCTACCATAGTGGTCATACTCGTCACACTAGTCGCACTTCAAGGGTGTGACGAGTTTGACTAGTTTTATCAAACTGGGTATACCTGTCACCGGTCATACTAGTGAAGTAGTCACACCGTCATACTAGTAAAACTAATGATGAAGTAATGTTGTCATACTGGTCACACTGGCCGCATACAAAATGGTCATACTAGTCACACTGATTGCATTTGAAAGGTGTGACCAGTTTGACGAGTTTGACTAATATTATAAAACTGGTCAAACTGGTCACACCGGTCAAACAAAACTGATAATGAGTGTTAATTTTATTTTTGCAGGTTCCTATCAAATTAAAAAAAAAACTAACTTTTTCGGTGAGATATAATGAAAACTTTACTTGAAAATCTTCGCAAATAGAAGCCGAAAACGATGAAGACGAAGCCATTTTGAAGTGAAGAGAAAAAATCGCACAAGAAATCGCCAATAAAATTGGCTGGAGAATGTCCGTTAGAGAAAAATCGTGAAGAAGAGCGTGAAGAAGAGAGGAAGAAGAAACTGAACAGTTTTTTTTAACTTAATAATTTTTTATTTGACAACTACCCACTTTCTCTCTCTCTTTTATCATCTTCATTCAGATTATTACACGTGTAGTTTTTAAAAGGGTAGGATTGTCTTTTTAACGTTTTTCAATTTTTTTTTGAAACCCTAACTGTTCAAGGGTATGTCTTGAAGTCCATGTTACGTTTTAAAGGTATATTTGTAATATCCCGTTTCATCCAGTCAAGTTATTTCAGATAACGGGTAAAGAAAACGATGCAAATTTTCAGTCGAGTGACACAAGTCCAGTTCATGGTTTATTACGAAAATAGTACCTGAATCGCAGGATTCGAGGTCAATAAGAGAGAAATCCCTAGGCCATCAAATGCATCTCCCCAAGTGCCCTCCGTCAGGGTCTTCCAAAGCCCTTCAGATCTTCCAAACTCACTCGTCTGCATCCTCGATGAGGCCGTGTCTAGAGGCTGAACAACGTGACTCGAGGTCATTACTTACACATTGATAAGATAGAACGTAAAAAGCGGAAATTAGTCCCGCATTTGCCATTCCAGCACGAAACTGAAACCTAAAAACCATGTAGAAAAAACGTGATACCAAACTTTTCAAATAGAACAGAGAGTTAATGGGCAAATGGGTACCAGCCCGTGAACGGACCTGGGTGATGATAGAGGTACAAGCCCCGGCAGCAGCAGCAATAAGCAGATTTGCCTTAGTCCCTATCGATTTCGAACCAGTCCTTTCAGTATATAACCTTTTGAAATAGCTATATCCATAGAAATACACAAACTGCGAAATGAAGGACTGCAGATTCTTAGTCCCCAGGCCTTGGTACAGCGACATAACCTGTCCTTTAGCAACTGCTTCCCACAAGACATCCGAGAGGTATCTGACATTGTAACAACAGAACATATAAGAAAACGAGGAGATAAGTAACAGGTCTCGCCTTAGGGCAAGAAACCAAGTTCAAAGTTTCTTCAGGCTTAAGACAAACCAAAAAGACTTGGCTTTACTTATCCAATAAGCTCCCATTACAGTGAATATATATGAGTATACAAGTTTAGACATGGATTCCAAAAACTCATTCAACTGGCAGTAACTGAATCTGATTGAAGAGCATACGCATGCATGGGAACAACATGGACGAAGACACGGCATTGTTACATCACAAAGAAATGAAACATTATAGTAATCTCCAAATTAGGCTAATGCAGAGACTTCAGATACCCAACGGTACTAAATTTCATTAGCGAAGATAACAGAAAGTATACGGCGCCTTTTGTATTGTTGTTGATCAAACAATCAAATGAAACACCATTTGAAATCTCCATCACAAGATCGAAAATTCTCAGCTTACTGTATATTTCTAAGTGCAGCCGCCTTAGTGGAAAATCTCTACTGTTCAAAAAGCCTCAAAATTATTGCTAAAATCACAATGAAAACATAAATTAAAAAAATAATCAGCAGAAACCCAGCTCATCCGGAAGGCCAAAATCCAGGAATCTTTCGTCGTATCAAAGATAATCGTCATCACATAACAAAAACGCATAATTCAAATCCCAAAACGGCGATGATCACAACGTCACAGTCAAGGTGAGAGAAAACGGAACACACCCAGATCAAAATAACACAAAACACGAAAACAAAACTGGGAAAAAAAGCGAATCAAGCGGAGAAAGGGGGGGGGGAACACCTGTACTTCTGCTGACCACGAGCTTGAGCTTCGGCTTGGTACTTGGATTTACACGTATCCAGAGGGTATAAGATTGTCGTGCTCAGAAGCGATCCAATGGCTCCGGATGTCGCCTCCGACAACGATTCCAGATCAACACCCATCTCTCCGATCGACGCAGAGAGAGAGAGGGAGGGAGGGAGGGAGAGGCAACTGAGACGGTATGGGATCAAATACTGTTTCTTCTTGGGATTTAAAACATCCGTGACGGTGTTAGCATTCGCCGTTAGATTTGGGTGTGGCTTATGTGCATTTAGAGAAAAATGGCATAATGTAAATTAATAAAAATAGGAAAATGTCATAAAATGCCTTTTTAATGTAAGTTGCCAACGAATATTTTTTTAATAAATATATATGCATATATATTAGTTAAAAATTAATACTAAAAAAGGTCAAACAATGTCATAAAGTACCTTTTAATGTATGCTGCCAACTGCCAATAAATAATTGTTTTTTATGAAAGCCAATAAATAATTGTTAATATATATGTATATATATATAGGCTAAAAAAAATTAAAACTAAAAAACTCAAAATTTTGCGTTTGTATAAAATATATTCGACTGTATTTGGATTAAATTTTTTTTTGAATTATATATTAAAAAATCGAACTGCAATCTATTTTAGATAGATTGGATTATGTATTTAAAAAATCCAAATAATACCAGTCGTCCTAAGACATTAACAAATAATTCGTAATTTATATAAAATCGTAAATAAAAATTTGGATGCTTATAATATATATATAATCACAACAATAATGTACTTGCGGTGTTTTAAATTTCTCAAGGGGTAAATGAAGAAGACCAGCAACCAAACTCTGACTTAATGAACTCTGGTTATATATGGCATGGCAACGGCATATGCCCTTAACGGCGTCTAGTGTTTCCGTTGGGAGAGTTTGATTTTTTTCCCCTTTACGAGTCAGTTTCCACGTGGCATATTACTCCAAAACGACGTCGTGCATGTGAATCAATGTTCGGCCCGTTGTGTTTTGTAGGCCTAATTTTATAGCTTATTAGAATTTAGTACGCCCAATTTCATAGCCAATGTTTCAAAAGATTGTGAAATTTTGTTAAATTTGATTAAACAATTTGTTCGGTTTGCATTATATTCTATTTGGATACATTTAGATATTATTCGGTTTAGCTTTGATATAATAATTTTAGATTTATGAATTGTTATTTTTTTTTCTGATTTAAGATACAATGCCACGCTTTAAATGTGTATCAGACATTTTATTTATTTAATTGGCACTTGAATATGATTAAGACTTTTAATATTAAATAATAGTAAAAAATATTATGTGAGGCGGATGCAATTTATATCGAAATCGCCTAATACATTTCCTGCTAAATTAATACGTATAAAATACATATATACTATTTCTACGACTGGCCACAAAAATTATTCCAAAGTGGGATTGGATGTTCTAATTATAAACATAAATTAATATCACAACATACCTTACAAAACATAAAGTAAATGAATAAATCAAACCGAAATTTAATATATATATATATAATTTTCTAAAATTTTAAAAATAAAAAATAAATACTTTGCCTTTTAGGTGCTTACTATTGTTCTTGGTATTTTTAAATTTTATTCAAACTCAAGAGATATAGATCGGGACATTAGCGAATTATAAAATGATTATCAATTTAGGTAATTAGAAACTTTTTTTTATTTTCCTATTACGTTGCTAATCAGAAAAGGTAAAAAAAAAAAAAAAAAAACCGGAACCACCCAAACGGTACGTAAATTCAAGTAAACCTCAGCCGTCCGATGGTCCACGCAGACGCGAATCTCACCGTTAAAGGTATGCGTTAAGAAGGTAACACGGAGTCTCTATTTACGGAAATGCCACCGTAAGAATACATGAGTGAAATACACGCGGATACAAAAAAAAAAAAAAAAAAAAAAAAAAGAGGAGCTGCTTCCTTTTCTGGTTTTCTCTACGTTCACAGCGATTGCCACAAGCACCACCATAACACCCTCCCCCCAATCCTAGGGTTTTTGGAGGGTTTTCATCTCCATAGTCGCTTCTGTTTCAAGCTCTTGGGCTGTTTAGGTTAAGGCTTTTTCCCCGTTTCTATATTTATCTTTGATATTTGCTTGAATCAAGGTTTATTTCCTTCTCGCTGTTTAACTGTTTCTGCAGTTGTTCGCTTAGATTTTTTATGATTTGATTTTCTAGTGATTGTATTTCTGGGTTCTTTAATCCGCTAGTCAAGTTGCAGTTTTTCATCCCATGTTGATCAATCTTGTTGTTATGTATGTGTTTTCAGCTCGCTGTATTTCAATCTTGAATTTAAGCTCTAAAATCGAGGAATTTTTTGGATTAGTTATTTCATTTCTATTTTCATGCGAGTCTTCCTGCTCGTACCAGGAGTATCAAATTCATTGAACTAAGAATATATTGGAAATGGAATTCTGGGTATGATGCTCATTTGTCCCTGAAAATGATTGGCGCTCTTGCAGATTCCGATGGCGAAACCCTCAGCTGGAGGGGGTGGCTCACCCGCTTCTGTACGGATTGTCGTGGCTGGTGAAAAGGGTACCGGAAAATCTAGCTTGATTGTCGCTGCTGCCACTGATACTTTCCCTCCCAATGTCCCTCCTGTTCTGCCCGATACCAAGTTGCCGTCTGATTTTTTCCCCGATCGCATTCCCATCACCATTGTTGACACTTCCTCGAGGTATATATCCTGATTTCAACTCTGTCATGATGAAGGCAGGGAAAACCTTTTTCCTGTATCTTTACCCTTTCTATGGAGAGGGTTCTGCGAAGGACACTGTTTTTGTTGTAGCAATGGTGTGGCTATGATATACGGATGTTAACTTGTTTTGCCATATATATAGTCAACTTTCATTTAGGTTTTGGTAACCCTAGAGAACCTAGAAAGTTTACCAGGAATAGAAAAGTAAAAAAAAAATCTTTACTATCCAACGTTGTTTTGCTGAGACTATCTGCAACAGTGTAGAACTGGAACATGGAGTATCCAATATAGATTGTCCATCTTGCTGTTTAAGTGTTTATTGGGTCCCATATAGAGAGGGCTCGAACCCTAAATTGTTTCACAGCTTTTGAAATGTATGATGTGATGTTTTACGTGATTGATGTCAGACCTGAAGATAGGGGAAAGCTTGCTAAAGAACTGAAGCAAGCAGATGCAGTTGTTTTGACATATGCATGCAATCGCCCTGAGACTCTCGATCGGTTGAGTGAATACTGGCTTCCTGAGCTACGGCAATTAGAGGTTAATTTTTCTTTGTTTTGCTGATTGTTTTGATTTTTGTTTATGTACAATTTGTTGCAAGAAGAGGGTGTGTGATTTTTGCTCTTACCTCTTTGATTATATCACTGTCAGTGGTTTTTGTCAGAGGTTCGACAATTATAAGGTTCACAAATGAACTTTTCTTGATTTCTTATTAACATTGGTTTTTTGTCATGTTGGTGAATAGGTGAATGTTCCTGTTATAGTGGCAGGGTGTAAGCTTGACTTGAGAGATGACAAATATCAGGTCAACCTCGAGCAAGTTATGTCTCCAATTATGCAACAATTCCGGGAGATTGAGACTTGTATCGAGTGCTCTGCACAAAAGCTGATCCAGGTTGCCTTTATTCTGGTTATCCCTCATATTGATAATTTGATAGTGGTTGTCTTAGCTAAACATGGAAAATTTAATAATTTTGCATTTCATTTTTTGTCAAGATATTTATTTCTTTAGGCATTTCAAGGAAATTTCTGCCAGAAATCAATTCTCTTTTGTTAATTGGAGTGGACTTTCGACTGAAATGGATGAAAATTAGCCGGTTGGTTGGCTGGCACTAATATTTGAAGAGAATTATATATTGTAGTACAGTTCTGGAGTATCATCCTAATGATGGAATAAAATTCTTGTAGGCCTATGAAGTTTCATACTATGCACAGAAAGCAGTCCTTCACCCCACAGGACCTCTATTTGATCAAGAAACCCAATCGTTAAAACCCCGGTGTGTAAGAGCCTTGAAACGTATATTTATTCTCTGCGACCATGACAGAGATGGTGCTCTCAGTGATGCTGAATTGAATGATTTTCAGGTTCCTCTTATTTTCATTTCTCGCATTTCTTGTGCTTTTGCTGTGCCTTGTTTTTATTTTTGTAAACTGGCTCTGGCTTATTTCTCTCTTTATAGAAGCTTCTTTTCATGTCAAGTGCCTAACAGTTGTTCAAAACAGGTCAAATGCTTCAATGCCCCATTGCAGCCTTCTGAAATTGAAGGCGTTAAGAGGGTTGTGCAAGAAAAATTTCCGGAAGGAGTTAACGACAGAGGGCTGACATTGACTGGTTTCTTGTTTCTACATGCACTTTTTATCGAGAAAGGCCGGCTTGAGACAACCTGGACTGTGCTGAGGAAATTTGGGTATAATAATGACATAAGGCTTGGTGATGAATCGATTCCTTTTTCAGCATTCAAGCGCGCTCCTGATCAGGTATCTTGCATACATAGAATTTAATTTTGACCGCTGCTGCATTGTATTGTTGCTGAACGGTTTCGAGTTTTGAACTCCAGAGATGTGTTCTATACTGAATTTTATTCTAGATTTTTCAGAAACAAGAACATTTTGAACCTGAAACTGCTGGAAAGCACTGAGCTATACAGAAAAAACAAGACATGAAACTCTAATTTTTCCCATATGTTTAGTAGTCGTATTACTTTCCTTCCTTGAAATTCTGCAGTAAATGGGTTATATTAATTCTTTGTTTGATTTTTGTCAGAGTGTTGAGCTGACAAATGTAGCTATTGAATTCCTGAGGGGAATCTATGACTTGTTTGACGGCGATGGTGTAAGTCATCCTTGTCTATACATTTTCAGCTATGTGTTTCAGGTTTCGATAATTCTGAACATGGGATTTGACATTTGTTTTCCCCAGGATAATAACCTAAAAATTCCGGAGATCGAGGATCTATTTTCGACTGCACCTGATATGTACTTTTCCCTTCTCCAGTCAAGGAAGAACATCTAATCGTGATTCTTTTTCTTCGTCATTGCGTTGTAATGTTATGATATGCTTTTTTAATTGTAGTCCTTGGAAGGAAGCTCCTTATGTTGATGCTGCGGAGAAAACCGCCCTTGGAGGACTATCTCTTGATGCTTTCTTGTCACTGGTACTCAATACTCTCTCTTTCACATGTGCATAGATTTGAGGAGACATCTCCCATGCATGCAAATACATATGCTCGTTGTTCTTGCCCTGCTTTTTCTTCAGAAGTGGTTGATTAATGTACCAAGATGGGGTGAATTTCTTTAACTTTGTAACTTTGAGTATAGTTTCTTTTCGTTGGGTATCAATGTTAGGCGAGTTCGGGTTTTATAGTGAGTGGATTTCTTGTACCAGAGTGAGTTTTTTTAAACCATTCGAGGTGTTGCTTTCAAAGTTTCTAATCTTTTGAAATTGACCCGTCTCTGCAGTGGTCACTGATGACTCTTTTAGACCCAGCTCGGAGTGTGGAATATTTGATTTACATTGGGTTCCCATCTGATCCGTCCTCTGCCATCCGTGTTACAAGGAGAAGATGCTTAGATCGCAAGAAGCAACAGTCGGAAAGAACAGTTTTCCAGTTATTCGTCTTTGGACCCGAGAACTCAGGGAAATCTGCATTAATGAACTGTTTTCTTGGAAGGTCTGTCATCTGAGTAGTGAGTTCACATCATCAATCCATGCTTGCACGAACACATACAGAAAAAAATAAAATAAAAACGTTACTCTACACGTTAATACATGCATATATACTTCAGAATTTAGATATGTTTTTATTCTGATCATTCACTCTTTCTCTGGGTTCTAGGTCGTATTCTGACAATCAAGAATCATCTACCAATGACCGCTATGCAGTAAATGTGGTTGCTGAATCCGGGGTATGGCAAATGGTCCAATGGATAAGCAAATTGTATGTTTATATATCGTTTACACCATTAGCTCACTGCTCTATCTATCGGATATGATTGCAGGGGGCAAAAAAAACCCTCGTGCTGCGGGAAATTCCGGAAGATGGAGTTAAAGAACTGCTTTCATCCAAAGAATCATTGGCTGAGTGTGATATAGCAGTCTTTATGTATGACAAGTATGCATCTTCCTTGTTATATGAACTCTGAAAGATGTTAAATTTGAGGCATTTCCCCTCATTCTCAAGATATAAGTAGCTTCTACCCACTGATTTTTCCTCGCTTTTAGACCAATTTGAGCATAACACACTTCAAAGACAATGCTTTAAATTTCTGTTCTGTTTTGTTTTTGCGTTTGCTTTTTTCCCCTTTTTTCTCAGTTCTGACGAGTCGTCGTATAAGAGAACAACTGAGTTGCTAGTGGAAATCGCGACACATGGGGAAGACACCGGCTTTGAGGTCCCTTGCCTCGTGGTTTCTGCAAAAGACGATCGCGACTCATTCTCGATCCACCAGACCGTACAAGAACCCTTCAGGGTACTGCACTGTAATGTTCATATTTCTTTGCTGAAGCCACAACATAACCAGATAAAACTCTTACATATGATGCCTTTCGAGTTATTACAGGTTACACAAGATATGGGTATTGAACCTCCAATACCCGTCAGCTCGAAATTAGGTGATTTTGGTAACTTATTCCGCAAGATCTTAACGGCGGCAGGACATCCCCATTTGGGTATTCCGGAGACTGAAGCAAGGAAAAGCCGTAAACGTTACCGCAGGCTAATCAACCGTTCTCTCACAGTAGTTTCGGGCGAGTTCTCTTCCCGGTTTTTCCCTTTTTAACATCTTGACAGTTTTCCCCCCAAAAATAGACCCGTCCATAACAGATTTGTGCGTTTGTTTTCGTGGGTATTACACAGTTGGGGCTGCGGTTGCGATCCTTGGACTGTCTGCATACCGACTCTACGCAGCAAGAACAAGAACTTCTACCTGAGGATATGTTTCATTTCGTTGTCTCTTTTAAGGTACGGCACTGAACCCACACGAAAGAGAGAAGATACCAGCTTCCTTGTCCTGAATTGTGTTTTAGTTTTTCTGAGTTTCAACTCAAAAACAGTGTTTTTTTTTTCAGGTTCATTCATGGGAGAGGTGTTCTGTCGGGAAAAAAAATAGTCATGGATCCTTAGGAAGAGAACGAAGAGTCGACATGATTTATGAAATTGTTTTGTGCAGCTGCTTTGTTCAAATTCTGTATCCTTTTTAATTCTAGAATTGGGCATTTTCACCCCGTCTATTGAAATTGACTGCATCTGAATTGTAGTCTTTTAGCATGTATCAAAAGTTAAGATCTTTCTCCGTAAATTTATTTAATTTTAGGGTTCTTTAGTAAAATCCTGTTTTATCCCCGGTTCAAACCTCAAGCTAATTCTGCCGGTTTTATTTTTTCAAAGAACATAACCGGTTAAGAACCTGGAATTAATCGGGGGCAAAAACGACATATATAATATATGTGTGAGCGTTGGTCGTGCCGCTATATAAACGCTGCACCCAACAAGCATAATTCATTTAATTAATTAAATAACTATTTTATTTACTGCAACTCCGGAAAAAAAAAAACTTGAATCTCAACAGAAAGGAGAAACGCTCGATTCTGCTCTTCGTCTTCTCCATTTGTCATCGTCGTCGTTGATCTCCGGTCAAATCCGCGGACTAGTGGAGAGAGGAAATGGCTCTGGCGAGGGCGAGCTCTGGCCTCGCTTACCCGGGGAGGTTCTACGCCGCGGCGTCCTACGTCGGTCTCGACGGATCTGATTCGTCGGCCAAACAAGTCAGCTCGAAATTCTCCAATGATACTGCTCTCCTTCTCTACGCGCTTTATCAACAGGTGGAGGATATTCCATTTCTGATATTCTCTCGCAGTTACGAATTTACGAGATCTAGTGGTTGCCTATGCGGATTTTTCGTCGACTTCGCTGATTCGTGCTAGTTTTGTCGAATTGTGATCGAATTTTTTAAATGGGCGCTTATCTTGTCTTTCTTGGCTGGTCTTGGCCAATGTCTCCAGTCCTGTTCGGAATTGTCGAGGATTAGCAGAAATGATACGAGTTCAGGCATTTCGATATGTAGATCCATTATTGACAATTTCGTTGAGCAGTTAAATGTTTGCTTGTGAGGTTGATTATTGATTTGACTGAGGTCGTAGTTGATGACATTAATTGGGCATGCTTCAATTAAGCTAGATCTATACTGAAGCTGTGATTTGATGATAGATGTGAATTTGATACAATGGAAGAAGATTAGCCATTTCACCGTACTGCGCCAGAATACATGGAAGATGAATGGCGCATTTAGGTGATTTTTGTTATGAAAGTGAGTGATATGTTTGGCAGCCATTGTTCTCAGTTAAGATGAGGATCATTTACATAAATGATCCAATCCTCCCTTAGGTCCTGATTGTTATTTTGTTAGGTGGTTTAGTTATGCTCTACTTCATGGAATCCTGTACCGTAAAGAGTTAGTTTTGGGAAAGTCCCGGTTTTGTACATGACTTTATTTTTTCGACTATTAATCTATTTACCTTTACCAAAAACAAAGATGAGGATTGCGGTAGACTATTTTCTGACCCATGGACGCCGAAATTTTAGGTCTATTGCCTGAAAGAATATTTCTTCTCTACCAATTGATTTGACAAAACATTTAGTTTACTTCAAATTATTAGCCCTGTGATCCAAGAGAATCACTCACCAAGGTTTTGCTCATTCTTGGTTTTATAACATGGACAGGCTACTGTAGGACCCTGTAGCGTTCCAAAGCCTAGTACGTGGAATCCAGTAGAGCAAAGCAAATGGAAAAGGTTTGTTTCACTACTGTGTTTCTGCGAATAAAGCATCTGTTGTTCTGTATTTATATATGTATGCGTTGCTGCCTTTTTTCTGTTGAGGGTTGATATGGTTGGATTTGGGTAGAGAAGCATTAGAAGAGGTCTTAGATTTTTTTTTTTTCAATTATCAGTGGTCTAAGTAGGTTGAAATTGTGAGGGCCAAGGTGTCTGAGTCTCTTGATTTGGAGACGAAGTGTATCCTAGATGTAACTTAGACAGAATAAGAGGACTTGTATTTCCTTCCTATGGGAAAAAACTGAAACAGTTACGTAACTATTGATGTGTCTAGAATTTTGATGGCATCTTGAGATGAGATCATTGCAGAGAATTACATAATACCAAAACTATGGGGATATCATATATGGCAGAGTGAACATTTGATATGTCCTTATGAGCTTTCCTGGGAAACGTATATGTTACTATCCTAATGTTTTTTCATATTGTAGTTGGCAGGGGCTGGGAACCATGTCCTCCATTGAGGCAATGCGTCTCTTTGTGAAAATTCTTGAGGTAATCAACGGAGGGGCTTATATTCATTTGTTTTAAGAGTTTATTGGGGCATGGGCTAAGTTCTTTCGCATTCCTCACTTTTAATAGGAAGAAGATCCCGGTTGGTATTCAAGGGCATCTAACTCTGTCATGGAGCCTGCTTTAGATTATCAAATCAATGTGAGTCATGGAGACTAATTCTGAATATTTCTATGGTCCATGTAATAGGAGCAAATGTCAGTTTCTGTTTGTAATACTGTTCTTTTATTGCATTTTTAAACCCGTGCTCAGTTTAAGCATGTCTTTTGTCCAAGAAAAGTATATTAAATGTTTCATTGAAACTCATGTTTTGTAGCAGAACACAAAAGATGAGCCTGTTGTTGAGAATGAAACCTCATGTGTTGAGACAAAGACGATTTCTACTGAGAACGGGCCCTTGGCAGAAACCCAAGATAAAGATGTGGTCTCAGAACACCCAAATACTGTGCCTGTGTATGACCAATGGACTGCGCCGCAAACATCAGGTCAGCGGCCTAAAGCCCGTTATGAGGTAATATAATTTCTATCTCCTTAAAACAATAATAAATGGACCCCTCATACTTGTATCTTCTCTCTTCTAATTCTAAGTCTTGCCTGTTGTACTTCTTTCAGCATGGTGCAGCAGTTATACAAGATAAGATGTATATATATGGTGGAAACCACAATGGACGCTACCTTAGTGATCTTCATGTAAGCAGATTATAGCATTCTTTGTATGACATTAGCTATTGTAATTGTAATATTCCATTTTGTTTTACCTTATGCGAGAATACAGTTGCCTTCTTTGGCTCATCCTTTTTAATTTTACCTTATTCGAGCTATTATGAACCACGTACTCCTGATGACAGTTCCTAAACGTGTTTCTATGATTTGTGTGGCAAATATAGGCTTTAGATTTAAAAAATTGGACTTGGTCAAGAGTTGAAACCAAGGTTGCTACTGAACCACTGGAATCATCGTCCCCAGCTACTCTAACCCCTTGTGCTGGTCATTCTTTGGTTAGTATTTGAACTTTCTTTTTATGTTTGTTTGGTTGAACTTTCTTTTGGGCTTGTGCGAACTGAGAAGAGTTTTGGGCAAAGAAAGTACAGTCACGGCATTCATAAAAACCGCTTGCTGTATTAGTTTGTAGACATGGAATCTAGCAATGTGTTGATGCAAGGGCCTTCTTTGTTTTGTTGTGTAGATATCATGGGACAGCAAGCTTCTATCTATTGGTGGCCATACGAAGGATCCCTCAGAATCCATCCAAGGTACGGGGTTATACACATTTCAGGGCAATTATTTGCAAATATCTTTTAGATATCTTTCTACAATATCAACTAATGCATGTAATTTTTCCGTCTGTTTTCTTATCACAGTGAAGGTTTTTGATCCGGAAACCTCCACCTGGTCAACCTTAAAGACATATGGAAAGCCGCCGGTATAGCTTCTCTTTTCTCATGTCAATCTGTTTGTTGTTCTCCTCCTTTATATGGGAAATGTTCCATGCAACTAGCGAACATGTAAAAAATCTTGGTACAGTCGGAACAAAAGGAGAAGCTACAATATCAACTAATGCATGCAATATATTCTTTCGTATACTGAAAATTGAATACATAGTCTAGTAGTTTAAATTGAATCTATGTTTATCCTTACCTCATGTTTGCAGATTTCACGTGGAGGTCAGTCAGTGACCCTTGTAGGAAAAAGCCTGGTGATATTTGGCGGGCAGGAGGCTAAGAGGTCTCTTCTAAACGATTTGCATATACTTGACCTAGAAACCATGACCTGGGATGAAATAGATGCTGTGTAAGTTTTATGATATTTCTGCACTTTTCTCTACCTGCCCTTTAATATATATCCAGAATACAAAGAGATTTCTAGAATTCCAACTATCCTTCTATATAGCAGTTCGGAGTTTAAATGATGTCAACATTGCAGGGGTGTACCTCCATCTCCGAGATCCGATCATGTTGCCGCAGTGCATGCGGAGCGTTACCTTCTTATATTTGGCGGGGGCTCACATGCAACTTGTTTTAATGACCTGCATGTCCTTGATCTGCAAACTGTAATTTAAGCTTCTCACTTCTCAACTGGTCCACAACGTTCTTTTCCACATTTGACATATTTGTTTACATATAGATGGAGTGGTCACGACCATCGCAACAAGGTGAGACGCCAACTCCACGTGCCGGACATGCTGGTGTGACGATTGGGGAGAGCTGGTTTATTGTTGGTGGTGGTGATAATAAGAGTGGTGTGCACTTATCTTCTCAAATCCTCTTCTTCGGTTTCATTGTATCCTTGCACGTTAATTGCTTTTCCATCCACCACCCTTGGAACTTGTTCTGGAAAAACTTAATATTTGCTTCAAGTTTTTTTTTCTACATGGCGGTTGATAGGGCTGCTTTTGTTTTAATTTCTTACAGGGGTATCGGATACTGTTGTACTTAACATGTCTACTCTTGCTTGGTCAACTGTCACTTCAGTTCAAGGGCGTGTCCCCCTTGCTAGTGAGGTAGTTGAAGGAAAATAGTTGCTTTTGTATTTTATTCTTCTCAATAACTTTGCCTCATCATCGTCATTGTACATGATAGATTTTAAGCTTTTCCCGACCTTGAAATACGCATGTCTCGTGATTTTCTTTTCCTATCTTTCAGAATTTAGAGCAAATTTTATTTTTTGCTACAGGGATTGAGTTTAGTTGTTAGTTCATACAATGGTGAGGATGTACTTGTAGCTTTTGGTGGATACAATGGGCGTTATAACAACGAGGTGAAGACATTTATTTGAACTCGTAGCTATTTTTTCTTTATTTGGCTTTCAATTCTGCTCTTGATCCTTTCTTGTTCTTAGGTTAATGTTCTCAAACCAAGCCACAAATCGACCTTGCAATCAAAGAGTATGGAAGCTCCTGTTCGAGACAGTGTTTCTGCCGTTCATAATGGCACAACCAGAGACATTGAGTCTGAGATCGAGGCGAGCCAAGAAGGCAGAGTACGAGAAATTGTCATGGACAATGTTAATCATGGATCAAAGGTATTATCTTTTCGGATTATCTTTCTGTTTAAGACTCTCATTGCAGATTCTTACCGTTCTATCGAATATAAAGTTGCCTTTTTGTTCCACAACTAAATATGATATAAAGAGATAAAAAAAAAAAAAAATTGGCCTTGTGTGGAATGATGTGATAAAATTTATGGTTACCCTCATCTGTATTATTCCCGTCTTTCTCTTAGTTGTATCCTCCTTGTTTTCGTGGCGGGTGTTCAGGTTCAAGCAAATAACGGAGACACTCTTGAAACCCTCAAAACCGAGAAGGAAGAACTGGAAGCATCTCTCAACAAGGAGAAGTTACAGAGTCTCCAACTAAAGCAAGAGCTAGCAGAAGCAGAGTCGCGAAATACAGACTTGTACAAGGTAATAAATAATATTCACATCTCGGCTCTATTTCTTTTACCTCTCTGAGCATGTTCAATTATCTCCTAGTCATAAGCAACTCTCAAGGTTACAGCTTCGCTTCTACGGGAAAAAAATCAGAAAAACGGTTGATTTTTGCTACTGAATGCTATCAAAAGCATTACTCTGCTAATTTAAGAAGAAGAAAAATGAGGTCTTTGAATTTGTATTCCAAGCACTGAAAAGCAAAAAAGACGTGGGAAGCTCCTCGAGGTTTCGATGGTGTTTCATTGAAGTTTTTGATATTTTCGATTTATAGGAACTTCAATCCGTACGTGGCCAACTTGCGGCGGAGCAATCAAGATGTTTCAAACTAGAGGTAAATTATAACACTATCATTACCTAAGTGTCCTCTTTCTTTTCTCTATAGTCAGTTAATATATGATATGGTAAACCCGATAAGGTCCAAGCTTGTGACGGGGATGAACCGTATGGTACAAAAAGACGCAAGTTTTATGCTATACTATGTTATGGTCTCCATGGATGATGATGGTGGTGATGATGAAAAGAGATTAAGAGACTGTAAATCCTATGGCAGGTTGAGGTGGCAGAGCTAAGGCAAAAGCTGCAGACAATGGAAACGCTGCAGAAGGAACTAGAAATCATGCAGCGTCAAAAGGCGGCCTCGGAACAAGCTGCCGCCATTAACGCCAGGCGACAGAGCTCCGGCGGCGTCTGGGGCTGGCTCTCCGGTGGCCCCCAAGAAATGGTTGATTCCCCTTGAGAAATCACACTCCCCCGTGAGGCATTGACAAAATAAACCCGAAAATCCAATATCCGGACACCATCCACAGGCCGGGTATCCGTTTTTTCGGACAGAAAGAAATCATTATTACATATATCCTTACCAGAGTATGTCAGTGTTTTTTTGTTCATGAGTTTTGTTTTGTTGGTTTCAAGGAAAGAGAGATTCATTTGTAAGCTTTGTAATTTTGTGGATTGCGATGGATGATGGCATGATTGATGATATGGATGTTCCGTTGAGAGAGAGCTCATACACAGATTTTACTGTCTTCTTATTTTTCATATAAATAATCATTTCACTTAAATAACAATATTTATATCTATTTTGTTGGATTGGACTTATTCATTTAAAATGTTGAAATGTACACATTTTTTTTTTATCAAATATATATTTATTTATAATTGAGGATAAGATATCCACTTTTTAATATAAAAAAGAAAGAGGGCGGTCACTCGATCTCGTACTTGCACTCAGCGTTTCGCACGGCTACCGAAACACCCCTCAATCCTCAATCCAAGGTATTTTCTCTCTCCGGATTTTCTCGACAGCCAAACACCCTCCCCCCCTCTTCTGATTCTTTTTCAGTTCTCTCCTCGATTAACCGAATCAGATATTCGCAGGATTTGGACATTGTGTATGCGTCTCCTTTCTCCGCAGTGGTTTCTAGGGTTTTACTCCATTTCTTGAATCGATCCGTACGGCGGTGTTATTAGCGATGGAGGACGATGCGGAGTTGGCGAATAAATCGGTTTCGGCTGAAGAGACCCAGGTGAATCCCGTGGCTTCAGGTGATGCTGGTGCTGGTTCTAGCGCGGAGGGTTCTGGCGAATTGATAGCTACTGATGAGGCTGCAGCTTCATCCATGGATATCGATTCGAAGACTACGGGGAGAGAAGATGATGACGACGGAGCTGCTAGGGTTTCAGACGGTGAAAGATCCGAGGAGGTAAGTCCTGCGGCGTACAAAGGGAGTGAGGATGATGGGAAGAATGATAAGGAGCCTATGTTTTCCGAAATGAAAAGCGAAGATAGAGCTGATAGCCCTATCGAGAGGACAAATCCCAGTCTAGAGGTTAAAAACGAAGTGTCTGATGATCAATCTGGTGAGATTGGCACCGGAGATGCGGAGAATGAGGAACAGATGGATTTACAAGATGAGCAGCGAGGAGATGAATCAAGAAGTTACGCAGTTTCGGATTACAAATCTCTCCTATCTGAGTTTGATGATTATGTAGCCAGTGAGAAAATAGGTACTGGAATTTCAAGGGCATTGAGTTATGGGTTCGAACTGGGCGATCTGGTATGGGGAAAGGTAAAGTCTCATCCTTGGTGGCCTGGTCATATATTCAACGAAGCATTTGCGACGCCCTCTGTTCGTCGCACAAGGAGGATAGGCCATGTCCTGGTTGCTTTCTTCGGGGATAGTAGTTATGGGTGGTTCGATCCTGCCGAGCTTATCCCATTTGAACCACACTTTGCTGAAAAATCGCAGCAAATGAATTCGAAGAACTTTGTGAGGGCTGTCGAGGAAGCTGTGGATGAAGCGAGTAGGCGGTCGGCTCTTGGCTTGACTTGTAAATGTCGAAATCCGTACAATTTTAGGCCTACTAGTGTTCATGGGTACTTTGCAGTAGATGTGCCTGATTACGAAGCCCAGGTGGTTTACTCTGCTGAGCAGATTAAGAATGCTCGGGATAGATTTTTGCCCCTCGAGACACTCTCGTTTGTGAAGCAGTTAGCGTTAGCACCCCAAGAGTGTTTTTCAGACGACATAAACTTTGTCAAGAACAGAGCAGCTGTTTCTGCTTTGCGTAGGGCAGTGTTCGAGGAGTTTGATGAGACATATGCTCAGGCCTTTGGGGCGAAAACTGCACGTCATTCTGTGAATACACAGGAACCGCCTAGTAAAGAACCCCCTCGAGGTATCATTGCTTATTTTGTGATTGTGGCATTGTCTGCTTCTATTCATTATCTCGACTTTGTAAATGGATTTTGTGCAGTTATACTTCTCCATAAACCTTTTTATGTATATGTAATCAGGTTGGTTCTTTGCCTTGGTCTTATTAGAAACATGAGTGACGTTTGAGTCTAGATTGAATCTCGTATTAAGGGATTGAGTATCTACAAGCCTTAAAAATCTTTGATGTCCTTAAAAATCTTTGGCTCTTTTATGCTTATAAATGGATGGCTTGGTTGTAGCTCTCAAGTTGTATTTTTAACATCAGGATGCATGAAAGAAACATCAAATGCCTATGCCATTGAATTCTCGATGCAAAAGGTGGCCTAACTTGAAAAGGTTTTATGCCACTCTATGTTTGAGTATCTACAAGCCTTTGCCTTCTCTATCTGCTTCATTTTTATTTTCTCATACGTATACTTGTATTTGTTTTACAGCTCCCTTGAGTGGCCCACTGGTCATAGCTGAAACTCTGGGTGACATGAAGGTCGCTACAAAGCCTGTGAAAGCTAAGGACGCAACAAAACAAGACAAATATCTTTTTAAACGGAGGGATGAAGTTGGTGATTCAAGGACAGTCCAATTCGGCCAGGTCCAAGCAAGTTCAGGGGCTTCTCAGCTTCAGAGTGCTGATGTATCTGCTTCTGGAGATTATGTGCTGCAGAGACGGGCTCCGGTTCTTCAAACTCCTGTGAAACATGAGCAGGCTGGGGTTGTCAGCACGGATTTTACCTCTTCAAGTGGAGATATGCTCGGTAAAGAATCGTCTGGTTTGAAGCCATGTCCTGCTGATGACAAGGGTTGTGCACGAACATCGTTGGAGACAACCGGGGAGAAAACAGCTCAAATCCCGGGACATGGAGATCTTGAACCTATGGCTGGTCTTAAGCAAGTTGAGACTGGAGCACACTCTAGATCAGATGAAGTTTCTGTTCAACCTGCTACTGATTCTCCTTCAGGTTCCAGTTTACGTAAATCACCATTCGAGGGGAAAAGTTCTGGTGGTGGTGTGATCAAGAAGGTCAAAGTTCTGAAACGGTCTTTAGGAGAAATGGGTTCTGAGAATGCTTCTCCTGAGCTGAAGAAGAAAAAGAAAAAGAAGAAAGAGCCCGGGTCGGGAACAAACTTTGAACATGCAGAAAAGAGGAAGCCCTTGTCTTCTGGTGAAGGTCTGGCCAAGAAATCTTCCCAACTTGGATCAGCACAGAGAGAGGACAAGGCAAACCATCTGAAGAGAGACTCCAATAAGGTAAACATGAGAAAGACCGATCTAGAGGTACCACAGCTCTTGGTTCATTTACATGCTCTTGCCATTGACCCTTTCTCCGGGTCCTCAGACAGAGGTTCTTTTGGAGCTGTGAGGCAGTTCTTACTTCAGTTCCGTTCACTTACTTACCAGAAAAGCTTGGCTTCATCTCCTCCCTCTGAAGCTGCTGATAATGCGAAAGAAATAAACCCCTTGAAACCTGCAAAGATTATGAACAGAACTGGTGATCCGTCAAAAACAGGGAAAAAGCGTCTCTCATCCGATCGTCAAGAAGAAATCATATCGGCCAAGAAGCTGAAGAAGACTAATCTGTCAAAGGAACAAACGGGCCTAAATCCAGCACCTGCAAAATCAATAAGAGAGCAGCAACCTGGTTCGGCACCTACCAGCCAGGCGAAAACTGCCAAAGCCCAACCAGCCAAGAAGGCGGCTCCACCACCAGCAAAGGTGGTCGAGCCAACGATGCTGGTCATGAAGTTTCCCCCAGGCACGTCTCTTCCTTCAGCTGCCCAGCTAAAGGCAAGGTTCGGCCGTTTCGGGCTGTTGGACCAGTCAGCCATCAGAGTCTTCTGGAAATCCTCAACCTGCCGAGTCGTCTTTCTGTACAGAGCCGATGCACAGACTGCCTTCAAATACGCAACGGGAAACAATTCCCTCTTTGGCAACGTGAACGTGAGGTTCTTTCTCCGTGATGTGGAAGCTCCTGCCGCCGAGCCGCTCGAACCACAGAAGGGCAAGGCGGATGAACCGAACAGGGAACCACAGAAGGAATGGGCAGGACAAGCGCCACCCATCATTCACCAACCAATTCTGCCTCCACCGACCACCCAGCTGAAGTCATGCCTGAAGAAACCAGGCGATGACAACCGTGGAACTGCCAGAGTGAAATTCGTGTTGGGTGGGGAAGAACACACTAGTAGAAACAATGCCTTCAACGACGGACCTTCATCATCATCATCGTCTGTAGCAATGGAATTTGTTAGTAAGAACTTTCAAAACGTTGTTCCTCCACTTCCTGCTTCAACATTGCCACCCATTCTTCCTCTCCCTCCCCAATATGCAAAACGGCCACCCCTGGTTAATAGTACCATGGACCATGTGAACCCACCTGCTCAGCCACCACCTCGCAGAAATTTTCACGGGCCGAGCCATCCGGTGGGTGTGGCCGAGGATATCTCACAGCAGATGATGAGCCTCTTATCAAGGTGCAACGACGTGGTGGCCAACGTTACTGGCTTGTTGGGCTACGTCCCCTACCATCCCTTGTGAGCCAGACAACAGAGTGGGGGATCGCTGAAACGGGTCCGAGAGTTCCATCAAATTCCATGAGAGAAAAGACGTTGGCAATGTGTCTCTCTCCAAACATGGCTCTCTCTTGTATGTGTGTATTGAAGTTGGTTGCGAATCTCTCCCCAAAAGGCCATCATGCTTTTTGTTAGATAGTAAAAAGAAAATGTTGACATTTCATATACACTCGTTTTCGATTTTTAGTTCATATGATGATGGATGGACCATGCTTATGTTGATTTGGCGGAAAGCCGAAACAGAGGACATCGTTTATTCGCTTTCCATGAAATAAGTTGATGTGGTTGCTATTACATACACTACATGCATATTTTGTATTTGGGAACAGTGTTCTCTAATTTTGTATTTGATCCGGAGAAACCCAAGCTATCTTTGTACATTGGAAAAACATGAATTTTCAATTTCCACTTATTAGCTCTGCGCCTCTTGAGACTTGAACCATTCCTTCTGCAACAAAGATGGGTTTCGCATCACATGTCTGGATTCGCTTCCTCAGGAATGACTGTCAGTGTCACCAGAGTGTTGTTCGATCTTTTGACCACTGCCTTCATCGGTTTCCCAATCCTATCATCCAATATCTCGATGATCTGCAACCACAGGTTCACATTCAAATCATCCTAAGCTTTAATTGCACAAACTCACTGGAGAGAGAGAGAGAGAGAGACGTGCCTCTTTGATGGTTTCCACTGGCTTTCCATCAAATTGAACAACAACGTCGCCTGGTCTGAATCCAGCTCTATCCGCTGGAGATCCAGGAGATGCCTACAACACCACATTCAGACAGATCTTTCATGAACATGCCACAGTAGAGTGGGATGCGGTCACCGATGTGACTAAGAGCCAAAAAACGATAAACAAAAATTAGGATCGCATGGTCAATAAACAATTTCCATCTTCTTGATGAAGAAGACGGATGGGCAGTGAAACTCACCATGGAGATGAGAATACCTCTGTTGACATCAGGGAATGTGGGGTCTCGTTCTTTGAGCTGAGCAACAATCATGTCATTGAGCTCAAGCATTTTCAACCCAAGCCATGGACGAACCACTCTCCTGCAAGGCATTGTTTCTATATCACTAAATCACACCCTTCAGACAGCGGTAAAATCAAGCATTACTGATACAAATAAAAGCATAGATTTGGTTCACATCTCTTAAGAAATGAGTTTAGTGCAAGGTTGAGAGTATACCCCCTCTTCTTGAAATGCTCGATGATTTTGGAAACCGAGTCAATTGGCACTGAAAACCCAAGTCCATCTGCAGCTAAGACTTTCATGATGTTAACACCGACGACCTCTCCATCCATATTTACAAGAGGCCCACCCGAGTTTCCCTATCACACAGCACAGGCAAAGAATAAATGAGTATCTACATAACGAGATTTTTATCTGCAGAGAGAGAGAAAGAGGTTACCGCATTGATCGCACAATCTGTTTGCAGATATTCTCTGCGTGTGCCTCCTAAACCCAAATCACTGCTTTTGCGATCAACACAACTGACCATAAAAGTAAAATGTAAACTGTAAACAATCCAGAATACAGGTGAGTTTGAAACCCATCAAATCAAAGCTGGGCAATTTTTCCCTCAAGTAAATGCAGTTTTTTACCTGACAATACCAGCAGTTATTGTGTTCTGTAGAGAAAGAGGACAACCTACAGATATTACCCAGTCCCCAGGACGAAGCTTGCTCGAAGAACCAAGTTTGGCAGTCGGCAGGGGAGTCTTTGACTTAATCTTCACTAATGCTATGTCAGATTGTAAATCAGCATTAACAACCATACCTTCAAACATCCGACCATCCTGCAAAGTTACATCAACCTACAACGCAACACAGGAGGAATTAACACAATTATTCCACAGCATACATTTATACTCAAGACTAAAAGTCCATCTAGAAGGAAGAGTCCCAGATAAATCGTTTGACACCAGTAAAAGTCAATCATGCAGCCAGCAGAATCCTGTTTTGATACAATTTTTTCATCCTATATAATTAGTCAACGTGATCCTGAAATTAAAAAGGCCACTCAAGATCATTAACAAGATTGACTGAGCCAGACCTACATATTTCTTAGAAAAAGATGACTTTTAGCAACTTTTCATGGTAATGATATCGTTCAAATAAACTAGGACAAGCACAAGGGACCATATGCCAGAATTTATCAACAGTATTTTATGACTGAGATAATACACAATGCAAGAGGAGATCTTTACTCAATGCCCAATTATTTTAGGCAAGATTATCCATTATCTTTTGTGCTTACCCTCCCTTTTGTCGATTGACGTATGCCCTGAAAATCAACCACAACATGAGCACAGGTCAATATCGTGCCATCAGCGTCAATGATAGTCCCAGATCCAATACTCTTCCCAGAAGTGAGCCCATAAAAACCTGCAAAACTCAAACCACCAAACAACACAGTTGGCAATACACCGAACTACAGCAGTAGAATAGATGACATCCAGAGACAAGCAAAGAGGTACCCTGTGGAACCGACAGATTCACAACTGCTGGTCCAACCCTTGCAGCTGCATTGGCGATGGTATCTCGGCCCAAACATCCAGGACAAGGATTTGGACTATCAACAGGTTCAACAGGAACCCTATTCTCATCATCTGCAGCAGGTGATTGAGGACTGTCTCTAGAAGAAAATGCAAAGAGATTTCCTGCACAATAAGACCATCAGAAAAAGGAACCAATATCTGCAATTCAAAAGTGAGATTAAGACAATCAGATAAATAAACATACGTACCAAACAACCATTGATCCGGGCGATGAATCAGGTCCTGTGTAATCGGCCAAGGTTGCCGCAGGGATTCCCAAACAGGTGCAGGAAAAGACAGCGAGAATCTCGTTTCTAGAATACATGTAACTTAAAAATTAGCCATACAAACCAAACAACCATAGAAAGAAGAAATTCGCCAGGAAGTTCACATAACGGAAGAACTCCTACATTTCCGTATATTTACCCGGAAAAATCCAAAGCAAGCGAATTTACTGAATTCGTAAATGAGACTGAGAAATCGTATCTTACTTGCATCGGAACTGTTGTTAGCATAGAAAAGACCGGAAGTAGCTGCAGCAACAGCAATGGTTCGGGAAAGCGAGCTTCTGTCGGTAGAGGAGATAGCTCTTCTCTGCAAAAAAAAAATATATATATCAGAAAACGTAGAAAATTGATCCAGGAGCTCGAAACGTACCGATCGAGAAACAAGAGACAAACATCGAACCAGGAAATTGTACATCGCAAATCAAAAGCTGGATCCGAGAACGCGTCGTCTTCGTTCGGAAAGTAGGAAAGATTTCTCGTTTGATCCTAAACCTCCCGGAGTAAAACCCCAGCAGCAGTTTGCAGATTCGGGCGCCAAGACACGCGCTTTAAATGGGCCTAAAACCAGGCCCAATAAAGATAGAGCCCAATAAATGATGAAGGAACTGAAGCCCGCGTAAAACGACGTCGTGTCAGTTATGTAGTTATCCGTACGGGCACGTCGACCCTGCCTACGAATCTTCACCGTCGAAATTTTACTCGTGCAAATATCAGCCGTCGGATTAGTTTGGGTTAGTTAGCGAACAGAATCCGAACGCTTGTTGTGTTCGCGCGAGTGCATGTAAAATGACAAACGGGCACAGTTGTAACGCTGTGGACGTTACTGAACGATACGTAACTAATGGGGCAATTTTGTAAAATGAGAAAAATCCTTAAGAGGAATAATAAATAAATAAATAAAGCATCTCCCTGCATCAAACAAAAGTCTGATTGGACAAAACCTTGTTCCTCATATCCCTTAAGAAAATGACACCATTGGAGAAGTGGGTGATGAAGAAAGAACGTTGAGTCTTCACTGTTGTCGGGCTTCGACCTTCTTCTTCTGCCATAGCCTGTCAATGGCACCGTCAGCATCTCCCTGCAGATTTCAGGCAACACAATATCGGTGTTAACGTTGTTTCCCAAGATGATCAAACCTAAGAGTGTCATAACCACACATCCATGCAGAGGATGACATCATCCATCATGTTTGAAGCATAGAGATACACGAGTGGATTTGATATGAATGATCAAACCTAAGGGACGCAACTAGTTGGTTTCTGTTTCATTGCAAGTCAAACCATATAGTCTAAGGATCAGGTGACAAATCGAAAGACAAAATAAAAGTAAGAGTAAGAATGCTTGCAAAGAGTCATTTAGAGAAATACTACAAACCTGGGCACGGACAAAACCGCAGAGGGCAAAGGTGGTGAACTGGCCAGTGTAGATGCCATCTGCATCCAGATGACCTATATTGATCTGGACAGAGGCGTGATCCTTCGAGGTGATCAACCTGTTAGTAGCCGAGCTGCAAGATCAGGGCGAAAAAAATCAAAAAAAGGGTCGGTAAACGAGCACAACACATGTATCGTGGAGAAGATAGAAACGTTGTAAACACCATTTCCTGGGGATGTAAAGCTCGGTGATCTGACCCTCTTCGTTCTGCATCTTGGGAGATCAAACTGAACCAATAAACAAATGCTTCAGTGTCGATTCTAAAACCCTTTTGCCAAAATAATGTGAACATTAAGGGTCCTCATCTTTCTGTTATCTTAAGTGTTCCATTCACATTTCTCTCCCAACACTGAAGTAATTCATTGTATACACCCATTGAAATAGCCACTACAAGACAACTTATTCTGCAGTTCTGAAAAATCAACATTCAACGCATGAACATTATCAAAAGGCAGGTCAGAGCATAAAATGGTAAAACATTCAAGAACTAAGCAAATTCCACATGCCGAGGAAAGAGATTGAATGAATGCATTCACAAATGGAAAATTCTTAACCAGCTATCAGCCCAACCTTCCTGCCACAACTAAACATGATGTCAACTCAAAAAATCAGCCCGACGAGGACCTGGATCTCTCGACTCTTTGGCAACTGTGAGGAGATGTTGTGGATCACCGAACAAATTCATTCAATTCGGGTATAAATATCTCAATTCCATCTGATGGCTATCAAAACTTTGGATCCTAGTTCTTGTTTTCTAATCCGAATCCCATCTAACACGTTAATCTTGATGCTATGAACTAACACAGTGGCAAGTGGCAACACAGCTTCGATGCCAGAAACCCCAAAACACTGTTTTGTCTGAGCAAACTCAACAATGTAGATCCTTTCACAGAGACTGGAAAACAAGAGAGTATCCTAACAAAACTATACAAAAGATTTGCAAGTACGGTCTCAGTATCACGGAAAACCGTCATCTGGGTAGTGGTTGGAATCAAAGGAATCCATCAAAAGATTCAACCTTTCTACATTTTACCTATCGAAATCGCAGAATCTCTCGGACGAATACACGACACGAGGACTTACGCTTGTATTTTCAGAGTAAACGGATAAAGGGTTCTTACTTTTTCTACAGATAAACATACGCCGAAACGAAATTGATTTCAGATCGAAACAAATGAAGCGGCGGATTTGGAAAGATGGAAAAGGATGATCATTTACCAGTTGAGAAACAGCAGCAGCGGGAGACAAAGACGATGAATGCAAAAATCACATGACCTATCTCCACTTGTAAGTACCTAAAACCCTAACTTTTGTCGTGTTAATGACGAAAATACCCTCTCTCTTTTTTGGCTTGAATATATATATATATATATATATATATATATATATTTAGAAATGATAATAATATCGAAAAACAACAGGCAAAATATATCAAATATTTGGATTTTAGCACATGAAATATTTAATCTGAATTCGTATACTATATTTGTAAATATATATATATATGTCATAACAAAATAGTAATCATAATGAACTTTATTATCATTGTCAATATTATTTTCATACAATGAATGAAATAAAATAAAAACACTGACATTAGATTTCACGGGGAAGAGCTGGCAATTGGAAATAGGAACGCGCAAACGCCGTCATTGGTGATCTGTGACTTGGACCCACATTTTTCTCCTTTTAAACGGACCGCCGCTTCTTCTCTTAACGCCGTTAAATATCACCGTTATCTTATCACCGAAGAAAAAAAAGTAGCCGTTGCTTCTTGTTTAAAGAAATTATGATTGGTGTGCGGAGATAAAATAAATAAACAAATAAATAAAATTGTTCTACACATTGGAATTTGGAAACTTTTTTAACACTTTATAATTATATCAAAATAAATTTGGAGATTTTTTACATTCACATTATGGGGGATAATATATGTACAACGGGTAATGGATATGATATATATATATATATATAGATGTAATTAATCACCTAAAAATTGATATTCATATAGATTTGAATGTTATTTGATGATAAATATTAGATATTGATTTAAAATTTTAAATTTTCAAATATTTTTTGTTTGCAGTTGTTTTCCAAATTTCTCACTTTTATAGTTTTACAATTTACGGCCATTTTTAAGCACTTTTTGAATTTTGATTCTTTTAATAAATTGTAATGGTTTACTTTATAACGTAAAAAACAAGTTTGAGATCTTGGGAGATTGGATGGATGAATTCGGTGAGCACAACTATCGTGTGAATGTGTGATTTGATTTAAATTTTGTGAGATTATAAAAATTGTCACATTCTATATATATATATATATAGTATGTAGGCGGTGAATATAAACAATGTTAGAATTATAAGTAGTTTCCATGTCTTTATGTTGATTTTGACGATGGTAACAGTGTTTCACCAAAATCTCTGGACCATAATTAAATTCAGAGATTATAGTGTTTGATTTAAATCCATATAAAGTTATAAATTTGTAAAATTAGGCCTATTGTATGATAATGTATCTTTTTAATATTTGACCATCTATCTACACATCAAAAACTGTAATAATTCGCAATCGAATTGATACCGTACCTAACTGTAACGGTGCAGGTAAACGTTAACGGAGCATTAGACGGACCCATCTCTTTCTCTCTCCTCAGGGAAACAAAGAAGCCGTCTACCGTCTACCCAGTTGCCGCAAAAAGACTGCCCATAGCTTACCACTAATTTACCAATTTGCCATTCTAATGCTTCTGTCGGCTGTACACGACATATACATAGGCATAGGCTTGTAGTATTTTTTTTCAATCCACGACTGATGGAAAGATACATGTCTAGATGCAAATATTCTCCGGCTAACGAATCGGATGGCATTTCCGTAAATAAATGCTAAACACGACCCGTTATCTTAATTTCCTCGGGATATAATAAGAAGCCACATTACATTCCCAAGGCCAAAGCCCTGTTGTGGTCTTCAGCTGTCAAGTAGAGAACAAAAGAAATTATTCACAGAAATCCCAGACGAGGAGAAGAGAAGGCAACAAGGAGCAAATCGAAAGTCTCCGAACCAGAAAGAAGGTTACTTGGGCGGAAATGGTGAGATCTCGCGCGATCTACGGCATCCTCTCGATCCTCGCGATCTTAACCGCAGCCGTCGAATCCGCCGATGACTACGGAGCTGCTGTGGGACTCATCCGCACCGGATCCTCGCTCTCAGGGTGCAAAGGATCGATCGCGGAGTGTATGGCCGAGGAAGAAGAGCTCGAGCTCGGCTCGGAGATCAGCAGGCGCATACTAGCGACGAACAAGTACATCAGCTACGGTGCGCTCCAGAGGAACAGCGTGCCCTGCTCTCGGCGCGGCGCTTCGTACTACAACTGCCGGAGAGGAGCCCAGGCGAATCCGTACAGCCGCGGCTGCAGCACCATCACCAGGTGCAGGCGTTGAAGCAGCCGAATCGGTAAAGTGAATTTCCTGTTTTGCCCTTCACTTCCTTTTCTTTCTGTGGTTTTTCTTTTGTTTTCATTTCATTTCATTGTCACACTTTGGGGAAAAAAACTTGTATTGGTTTCATAAAAATATAAATAATGTTCATATTCTTCGTATGTATAGATTGCTTTGGGGGGGGGGGGTTCATTGTAATGCCGTATTCATGATTTAATTATTTTTAAAATTTTGGTAAATAGAATAGGTAGATTTAAGTATTAATCCGATGAATAATTGAAATGGCCAATGATACTTTAGTTCTGGTGGTTATTGGGAGGATGTTATATGATATAATTGGAATTGGACCGAACACCGTATAAAAATTCATTTCATGACATGTTTTTTTTTTATTAAATCAAATTAATTAAATTGAATCAAATATAAAAATAATTAAAAGTAGGAAAAGAAAGAAAGAAAGAAAGAGTTTTAGTGAATAAACATAAAATCCAAACATGAAGTCGGGTGATTAATGCGATTGGTTCAAATAATCTTTTTTAGAGTGATTATATTTTTTTTGGATTGGTAAATCCGACGTGTCATTAAATCTGAATCGTTCCAAGTTTCAAAAACACTTTACGACATAATGAAATTAATGCGTCGAGTTCTCTCCAACGTGGAATCGCACGCATCGAATAATGAAAAAAAAATGCTATGATATGAACAATCCATTCAACTGAATTAATAGAATTTAAAATTCAAATTTCAATATATATATGGAGTAGGGTTCTTGAATTTAATGGCATGTTGTTGGTTGCATGGTAAATGATGGGGGGACCATCACAGCCTAACACAATCCAGAAGATTTTGAATAAATATTTTGTCCTTTTGGATCGTCGGATTCTTTAATTCTCTATCATTTATTTTTTGATTATTTAATTGGCATCATATTATTGTCGATTATAATTATTTCCACTCGCAACTCCAGCTTTCCAATAAACATGAATTTACCATTATATATATATATAAATATAAATATGTGTGGGAATGTAATAATGAGTATTGTAATTAAACTGGAATTGTTAAGGGAAAAAAATTCCGTTGCCGGGAATCGAACCCGGGTCTCCTGGGTGAAAGCCAGATATCCTAACCGCTGGACGACAACGGATCTATTGCACTTTGAAAAACTATATTTTAGATAACTTATTTTCACCATTTTAGCAAGTTCCAAAACACTTCTATGTGATATCTCATGTCTATGTTCCAAAACGCTTCTCAACTCCGTAATTATTTCGTTTGGTTTTATTCTTAGTCAGACGCATTGCAATTAGTTTATTATTGCATTTGGTAAGATTCTTCACTACAAAAAAAAAATGTTTGACGATTTAAAAAGATAAATTGCGATTGAAGATGCCGATTAATCTTTAACTAAATCTATACTGCTTGTGATATTATATTTGGAAATTCAATTATTCACATTGAAGCAGGGCTTGACAACTATTTTTCATAGAGTTGGGGTCCAATCATAAATATATAAAAGTAAAGCGGTACATTTGTGAAACCCAAAAATCTCATTGACTTTTTGACCACTCCCTCCCGCTTTCAAAAAAAAAAACATAAAAAATGCCCCACATCATAGGATCCATATAAACTCGGAAACTAGTTTAACCCCAAAAGCACATCTCTCCCCATGTGTGATAAAACTCTTGCCATCCATATAGGTTTTTAAAGTTCTTGCGCAAACAGAGAGCACATTAAACTCAGGTTGGGTACCCGAAATATCTCTAAGAATCTAGGGTATGAAAATGTTTATCCAATTACCTGAACCCAAAACTGATATTCAGGTTTTGTTTTTCAAGATACAATCCGGTCTCCTCTCATATAGTGTTTGGGAAATCAACTTTCGGGTTTTTTTTTTCTGGGTCTAGTCCCATATGAGTCGTTCGTTGGGGCGGAAAACCCCTACCTTAGTTGAACTAAAATATTTGTATAATGTGAAAATAGGAGGCGGTCGTGGGCGTGGTTGATATAGCCGTTGGTTCTATTTGTGAAACTGAAGCCGAAGTTTTCTTCCTGACCGGTTTGATGTGGTTTGGGAGAAGATGCATTTAACATTTACCATTTGGTTGGTTTATCTGTTTAAGACGAAACTCCTAACCGGTTCGAGGTTTTCTTTTTCTCTTTACTTGTAAAATTTTCATTCTTAGTCTACCTTCGGTCCATATTATTAATATTTGTCGATTTAAGTTAAAGATAACATTGTTTGTTAAACATTAAGGGAAAAAAGGGGAATATTAGATATTCAAAGTTTTTTTTTTATAAAGGTCAAGTTCATTCCTTAAAAAAAGTAAAAAAAGATAATAAATAAATTGAAAATGTGGACCAATTATTCTGCGCTTGGGAACATAATTGCATCGGGCTTACAAAACTCTTGACTAATCTTTGACCCTTCTTTTAATTTCCCTTTTTTTAATAAATACTCCCTCTGTTTAATTATAGATGACGTTTTAGAACAATTTTTTTGTTTCAAAATAAATGACGTTTTCCGATTTTCAATGTATTTTTTAATATTTTTTCCAAATTTACCCTTAATTAATAATATTTAAATATTTTGCATGCCTAGAAGTAGTAATTATCTATGCAATAAATAAGGGTATTTTGGTTAAAACACTATTTTTCTTAATTTGTGTGTAATATTCTTAAACGACATTTAAAATGAAACCGAGGGAGTACTATATTACTATTCCGTTTTAAAATATTTATAATTTTAACTTGTTTTATTTTTTTTAAAAAGAGAGAAAAAATTATATATATTCTTATTTAATATTTTTAATTTTATTCATTAAATTTTGATGATAAAAACAATGTTATCATTAATAATTTATTAGAATTTGGTAGAGATAAAATTGAAAATTATTGTAAAAAAATGTATTGAAAATGTAAAATGGTAAATATTTTGAAACATCAAAAATAATCTAAAACTATAAATATTTTGAAACGGAGCATTTTGTTTTTGTTCCACCAACGTGTCATGGATTTCTTTTTTGTAATTAATTTCCTCCATTTTATATGCTTTAAGGCTTAAACACCCATAAATGCACATGTACAAATCAACCTATTATATAGAAACAACGCATAATTTTTTTATTATCCGTTCTACATTTATGTCACTTATTCGAATCAATGTTACATAAATGATTTTTGCCCTTAACCTAATGCAATAAATGTGTTTAAAAATACTATAATTTTAAATGATTTGGGAATGGTGAATAACTTTGCAATGTGAATAGCTCAAATTAATTTTAACAAAGAATGATAATTAAATGATATAGCTTAAATTACAACCTTATTTATGTGGAATGTTTTCTTTTTTTTTCCTCTTCCAATCTATGCTAATCAAAATTGCAACTTTTTTTAAACAAAAAACTTATAAAAATTTAAAAATCAAGATAATCGAATAAAAAATAAATTTATTAAGAAAAAGAATCATTTTTATTTAGGAAAGTAAACCAAAATTATTATTGTGAAAATGGAAATAGACAAGAAAAAAAAAGGAAAACATGAGGGCAGCAGCTAATGTCAACCGAAAACCAATCCGTGAGAGTGAATCTGAGCCGTCCATTATGGAGGTCGGACAGCGGTTATTGCTTGACCCATAACCCAATCCTTCTCCCAAAGAACACGCGGAGGGAAGAACAAAAAAAAGGAGCCTACTTTTTTTTTTCCTTCTTGATTCGGTCTCTTGCCATCGATCGGAGAGTTTTCGTAAATCATAGGGGATTTAAGTTCGTCTGGTAACTCGATCAAATCATAGCGAAAACGTATTGGGGTCGGGGGGTTTTTGCGTAATTGGGTTCGAATTTTGCGGCGATTTCATCGGTCAAAAAGGGGTTTTGAGATTTGTGGTTGTTCTGATTTCGGTGATGGGTTTAGGGAACAATGCAAAGGAATGCGATTTCGGGGATAATGATCTCGCCGATGACGGCGGCGGTTGCGATTCTCGCGACGGCGTTGATGGGTCTGCTTCGGTTGCGTGTTCGATTTGCCTCGAGACGGTGGCCGATAACGGTGATCGATCGTGGGCAAAGCTTCAATGCGGCCACCAGTTCCATCTAGGTGAATTATGCTTTCCATAAATCTGAATGAGATAGGTTTTCGTGCTGGGTTCGCATCTGATTTTGATTTGAACTTGTCAGGAATCTATCTTTTGTTTCGATTCGCTTAGAAAAAGCTGGATCTGTAGCGTTTCTGCGATATGATTAGTCCTTGTTTATGTTTTGGGATATATACTGAGTTTTGAAGCTAATCTGTTTATTCGTCAAAGAGAATTATGATTTGATCTTATTTTTGGTGAGGGATTGTGAGAAATCACATCATCTTGGAACTGATGACTCCACGATCACATGACTAGTCTTTTTTCTGGTTGAATCCTCATTGTTTGATGAATCTTGTTAGCTTCAGAATCTCTGAACATTCAAGGTTGTTGAATGTTTTGATTGTGTTTTTTGGAGGAATGAGGCACTTAGCCATTTCATGTCTGAATGTAGAGATTTCTATGTTTTTTTCATGTAAGCTGACCAAGTTTGGGGCTAGCTAATGGTTCAACGCTAGATGGAACCAAGGCCTAAGCAGTTAGAGTCAGTATATGTATGTCGGTTTGGTGGTTGTTCTTTACTGATTGTTAACCGATATTAGAATGTGATTGTAGTTGTGCAGTGTGCACATATCAAAGGCTTTGCCTTGAGAAAAATCTAACTGTTATATCTGTTTTCTTTGTTTCAAGATTGCATTGGCTCAGCGTTTAACGCAAAAGGCATGATGCAGTGCCCCAATTGCCGGAAAATAGAGAAAGGGCAATGGCTTTATGCAAATGGGTGCCGGTCTTTCCCGGATTTCAACAATGAGGATTGGACACACGAAGAAGAGATATATGATCTGGCATACTCTGAAATGGTAAGAAACTGAAAGTCCCGTCCACTTTACCAAATCTCTTGTTCTTGTCTCTTTGTGTGGGATTTTTTGTTTTTCGTTTCTGTATTTGTCGCTTTAATATTTCTAAAGCGAAGGAAAATAGCGTATCTAAGGATGATTTTGGTCACACGTAGTGTTTGCCCTTTTCGTGAAAGATATGAGCTTTTAATCGAGGGAATGAGTTTGTTGCTTAAATCATAAACAGCTGTTATTTATGTGACTTGAAGCAATAACTTTCATTTTAGAATGTTCACCGTATAAGAGCAGTTCTTATGTAGTAGGAGTGATCGGTTTTCGTTATAGCATATTGTTCTATTTGAGGTTTGAATTTTATAGTTCATTCATATCTTCTGAATCTTTATGTTCCATGAATTTCAGTCCTTTGGAGTTCACTGGTGTCCCTTTGGAAGCTTAGCCCGCCTTCCTTCTTTTGAGTAAGCATCTCATCGTGTATACATATCATAATCATATATGAGCTCTTTTCGGTAAATGTCTTGAGATGTACAACTTTGGCATTCTGAATTCAAACTTTTTTCCATTGTTCTTGCTGATGAGTTCAAGTTTGTTTACACGTTCCACTTCTATCTAAAACTCTGTAGGAACGGAGAATTTTCGCCAAGTTCATGTAAGGACACTATTATCCGATCTGTCCTTTTCCCCTTTTTTTGTTCTTGTTTGCGTTATCCCTCGCATTTTCTTGCGTTAGGGTTTTCATCCAGCAACCGAATTTGACAATACAGATAACGATCTCTTGGGCCAGCACGGTTTTTTCTCCGAACCAACAATGGCTTCTTCAGCAGGCCACTCTTGTCCATACATAGCCTACTTCAGCCCGGTCCATGCTTCGTCTTCGAGCTCAGGTTCAGACAGCTCGAGTTTCAGTAGCCACTGGAACTCGGGTTCATCGGTGGCGGGGGGAGTGCCAATGCCGTACTGCTACCCGGCTGTGGATCCGCACTATTACAGCTGGGATTATCACACGTCACCCCCACCACCACCTCCGTTCTCTGGATCGGGCGCTCACATTGGTAGTCCGCCTCAGCCAACGGCTCTGCGTATGGGTCCGAGGACTTCAAGGGCAAGTTTGGACATGATCAGACCCAGGCCGCCTCCTCCTGCTCGTCCTCCTCATTATATGCGCCCTTTTCTCGGCCACAGGTAAATAAAAGGTCTTTGGACTTTTACCCTCAAGAAAACAATGACAAAAAAACTATACTGATGATAAGATGAGATCAGATAAGTGTGTTAAACGGTATCTGAACGCTGAGCGAGATTGATGTTGTTGTGCAGTTCGGACAGAAGGGATCTGTCTTATCCAGGCAGCAGCGTGAGGAGCCGAGACAGAGTTCAAGCCCTTCAAGCTTACAACCGACCACTAAGTGATACAACTGCTGCTGTTTACCAGTCTGGTCGGAGAGGAATAGCTTCCGTGACGGCCTCGTCATCAGCTCCGGTGGGTGGCGGTGGTGGGTTCGTACGGTTTAACATATGGGAGAGAGATCAGTCTCTGCAGCCACAATCAGTAACGTTGAATCAGATGGAAAGAGACACGTCGTGTTGGACGACCGCGGCCGGAAGCTTCCACGACCTGAGACATGGAGGCGGGTCTTCTTCTTCGTAGAAAGCTTCCCACTCTGTTCCATGATATTCATAAAGAGAAAAAAAAAACCATTGGTGAATGATTTGAGACCATGAACTGAAACTGACTCCCCAAGTTATATGTAAAAAAACAAAATGGTTATGTAATGCTTTCGAGAGCTTGGAGCTGCTGCTCCTGAGCCCCGGCCCCAGCGGCTGGCGCGCCTGAGCTGGTTGGGGTTAAGGGTGTCGGGTCGTGTAGTTCGAAGGCGGGGGTTTGGACATTTGGTTATAATTGGACATGGGGGACATGAAGAAAGTCCTCTCTCTCTCTCTCTCTCTCTATATATATATATATATATATATATATATGCACGTGTTTAATGTATTGAGATGTCCTCGACCTTGTAAGATAGATAGTCGTACGGAAGCAAAGCCAGCCAGATACACGAAATTCACGGAGACATTGATTCCTTTAATTATGTTTGATTCATATGTACGGTTTAAAACATATTTAGTTTGAATTTGATAAAGATATAAAAATAGAGGGAAATTTTAATAAAATCCATTTTGTTTAAAAATATTTTTTATATAGATTTAATATAACCCGTATTTAATAAGAACTGAAAGATATAAAAATAATTAATATAAGTCTATAAATCAATTGAACTTATAGAAGCTTGTAAATGAAAAAAAAAAAAAGCAATAAGCCAAGGTAACTCAAATAATTTATTAATTGGTTTTGGTGGTGGATCGGTTGTGTTCTTTTTCGCCGCCGTCTGTAATCGCCCCTTGGTTTCATCGATTTCAATTTGGTATCGACATGTGTTTTCATTTAATTTTATAATTATTCATTTCTATTTTTTTTTTAAATTCGTTTTATTATACCCTGTTAAACAAAAAAAGGTTACCTAATCTTGTGTAAAATTTTGATAAAATCTTATGAGATAGAGACATCTTGCGTTACTCTCTCTATTTCAAAATATTTAACGTTGTAGTTTAGTTTATATTTTTTTAAAAATAAAAAAGTCAGATATATTTTTATTTAATATTTTTATTAATAAAAATAATAATATTATTAATAATTTATTAAAATTTGACAGAGATAAAACTGAAAATTATTATAAAAAAATATCTCGAAAATATAGAATGATAAATATTTTGAAATATGTAAAATAATCTAAAACAGTAATAAAGAAGTTCAAATTTAAAATTTAACCAAAAAAAGTTCAAAATTTTGTTAATAATTTATTGAAAAAAATTGTTTTCCCTCAAAAAATAAATAGGTCGGTGATTGTTGCTAGAGCCTAGAGGTATAAAATCGAAAAGGGAACTCGAATGAGCAAATTTCGGGATCTCTTCCTCGGCCGCTTCATAAGGATCGCTCTGCTCATACCCAAGATCTCTCTCTCTCTGTCAAATCCAAGTAAATTTTCTCTTCTTTTTTTTTCAAAACAATGGCGGAATCAAAGACCAGATTTGACGAAATCAGAGAATGGGTCTCCGAGCACAAGCTTCGTACCGTTGGTAATTGCTCCCCCTTTTTATCCTCGCGTGTTCATCGTCGAACGTTGTTCTTCTGTGTCGATTTGGCGTGTGATAAACGATGGAATGCGTCACTTTTCGCGTGATTTCGTTTTCTCTTGTTCGTTCAATGTTGGGGGTTGGCTCCCTATATCTTTTTTTTTTCCAATGTGATTTGTATTATACCAAAACCGAGATTGTCTGTTACATCCAATCTGGCTCCCTATATCGATTGCGTGTTTGGCACTTTGATTTGATTATGCTTTTTACCCTTTCTGTTATGGTTTGTCTCCTCGTGATTCATCTTGATTTCGATCGTCGTCCTAGGTTTTGTGCTTCGGTTTTAGTGTCAGTTCTGATATGGGCTGCCTGAGTTTTGATCATTCTTCGGGGATTTTTGGGTCTGAGTACTTTTGATTTTCGAAATTTTGTGATCCTTGATTTTGCGAATGCTATCCTTTGTAGGCTGTTTATGGCTAAGTGGCATCGCGGGATCAATCGCCTATAACTGGTCTCAGCCCTCCATGAAAACCAGTGTCAAGATCATCCACGCTAGGTAATCTATCTAATCAAAGTTGCTGAATTCTCAATGTTCCTTCTGTTCTTTAGTCGTAGCTTTGATCCCATACATTGTTTTAGATGGCATAAGGTATTGATGGATGGATGTGGATGGTTAAAAAATAATATCATTTCATAGAGGAGTTTCAAGTTTGAGTTTCTATTGGTCTCTAAATGATCAAGAAATTTGCATTGAGGCGTTCCAAATGTTCTGCTTCTTGCCCAACATTTGCATTCTTTGTTTGATGAAGTGTGAAGTGAACTTTGGTTTCGGTTATGATTTCCTCTATAATCTTCTGTTCGTGTATGCATTCTTCTGTTGTCGAAAGGTACTAAGCGATTTGGAAAAGAGACTGTACAAGTAACCTTTTGTGTTTGTGTGTCTTGTTCTCGCCATTTTTGTCGCTTCTTTTCCGTTAATCGAAGTTATTTCTATTCTGTTTTGGAATCTGTAGAGATCCATCTTGGAATCATTGCCTTTTATCCATCAATCTTCAGCCAAGTAAAAGCTTGTTTGCATTTTCTAAACAAATCGTTTGTCATATTGAACGGTTCAGTGATTCATTTTCGTGATGCATACGATAGCATTGATCATATATGCACTTGCCCATTTGCATGTTCATCACAAACATGGTAAAGGTTGCTCCTTTTTTTTCTTATGGAACACCCACTGTGATAAATATGTTACAGCCTTTTGGTTGTTCCGCATGCATATGCACACCTTGTCAAGATTTGGAAAAGAATGTTCAAAACCATTTTGTTTCTTCCTCCTTGGTCGCATCATTTGCCATGCATGGCAATCATCATCATCATCATCATCATCTCACGCGTTTATTACCGGGTTCTTCTTCTCAGGCTACATGCTCAGGCACTGACATTGGCTGCTCTCGCTGGAGCAGCCGCGGTGGAGTACTATGACCACAAAGCCGCAGCTAAAGACCGCTACCCGAAATTTCTACCGCCGAATAACTTGTCTCACAAGGACTGAAACGATGAAAAGCCTGCATCATCTGCCATTGCCGCCTAGTATGTTATTATAGATAACAAAGTGAAAAACTTTCATTACTACTAGAGAAACCGATGCATGAGTGTTTTTTTTTTTTTTTTTTTTTTTTTTTATGGATAAGCACATTATTTTACTCGACGTTTTGTTTAAGAACAATATTATATCACAGTGGAACACAGAGAACATACGGATATAAACCAAGCTAAGTAAAAGTTCGGGCTTTTTTTCAATTTTCTCGTAAAAAAAAATTATTAATGGCTACTATTCACTAAGCAAAAGTTCAAAACCCACATATACATGAGACTGGCTAGCACTGTACTTCAAAGGCCAAGCATTTTATTGAAAACCAGTATTATTTGCATGTTATGGTAAAGATGCAGGGTTAATTTGTCAATTTAATAAAATCATGGGAATGATGCTATAAAGCTAAAACTGCTGGGGTTGATTTGTAAATTTAAAGAGATATTTTGTAAAACATAAAAAGAGAGAAAAAAAAAACCCTGAAGATTACATTACAGAATGCAGACTGAAAAACCCTACCATTTTCTTCTTCTTCCACAAACGCCGCTCGTTCATTGCCTCGAGCAATTTCAGCATCTAGGGTTTTGTCAGTAGCTCCAGTACTCTATTTCGGTATCTCAAGTGGGTGAATTTTTACATTGGATTTGCTGGTTATGCTTTTAATTTTGATGATCATGTAAAAAATAACGAATTGGGTGAGAATCCTTTCTGCTTCTGCTTCTGAATTTTCTCGTGATCCAAACAGCTTGTGTCCTAGTTACGATAATTTAGACGAAGTCGCGATCTTTGAAGATGAAATTTTACCTGAGAAACTAATCTCTCATCTTTTTCCTCGTGCTTCCAGAAAGAGGGTCTGGCAATTTTACCCGTCTTGTGTTTGATGTGTTTATGCTTAGAATGGTGAATTTGATTTCTAGTGCTTCCCTTAACATAAGTGTCGGGATGTGTGAAGGTTAGAGAATGAGTCGTGGTGGCGCAGTGGCTCCCAAGGGGAAGAAGAAGAATGTATCCTTCATCATCGACTGTTCGAAGCCTGTGGAGGACAAGATAATGGACATTGCTTCCCTCGAGAAGTTTCTTCAGGAGAGGATCAAGGTCGGGGGAAAGGCCGGTGCACTCGGTGATACCGTCGCCGTCATTCGTGACAAGAGCAAGATTACTGTCAATTCTGACAGCCAGTTCTCCAAGAGGTATATATATATATTCGTAACTTATGCCTTTGCCTTTCTCTCCCGGTTTCCGAGAATCAGTCTTGTTTTCGCACCATGAACATTAGGGACACAGTTTCTTCATCCGTCTCATGGGATTGAAACTCGATGCGGGTGTCACAAGATTTTAGCATCCGGATTCAAAATCATCGTAGAATAGAACCATGTTCGTTTTTACGGAAGTATCTCAAGCATCATTCCTGCAATTTGCCATTATCTTTTCTCCGAGTCCAGGTATCTCAAGTACTTGACAAAGAAGTACCTGAAGAAGCACAATGTGAGGGATTGGCTTCGAGTTATTGCATCGAACAAGGACCGCAGCGTCTACGAGTTGAGGTACTTTAACATTGCAGAGAACGAAGGAGAAGAGGAAGATTGAAAGAGAAAGCCCGCCCTTGAACCATTGTTCTTGGCGTGTTTTTGATCTGTGATCTGTAGCTGTCTTCTTGCTTTTAGCTTTTGTTTGTGTTGGAATCTTCCTTGAGCTGCTTGTAATGGATTTGGTCCTTCGAAATTACCAATCTATCTATATATATTATACTAAAGTTCAATAACTTGTTTTATAAATTATTAGTTTAAATATTTCATCAAGAGAATGTGTTATCTTAAGTAATTTCTCATAGAAACACGGTCAATTTATGTTAACCCTTTCTTTATTACAACGAGACCCAGCACCAGCAGAACACAGTGAGACTGTTAATATTTATTTTCCTTTACATAAAATACAGATATGGACTAACGCAATAGATCAAATGTACAAAAGTTTACACTTTGAAACTTAGTTAGTTCTATTATAAATCTATAAATTGGCATTAGATCCAACCGATCCTCGAACGATATGGATCGAGAGAGGAATGGTCAGAAGAAGAGTACAAAGAGTGTGTTAGCCGCCAACGACCGAAAAACTGCCATCGATCGAGTAGCCGTCAGCGCCACGGTTGTCGCTGTCTAGAGGGGCCGGTGTCGTTGTAGCCCCATAAAAAATGTGACAACAATTGAGTCTTTATAAGGTTATAAACACCCTCCGGACAACATAACATTTGGGGTAAATTTTATCTACAGTTTCTGGATTTAGCTGGACCCATTATGAATGGTCAGGTTCTACCATGAATCAATGAACATAGGATTGGCAAGAAATGGTATCGAAGTGAAATACAAGAAATGTGGTATCTTCATGATCATGCCCAGAGGGTTTTGGTGAACAATGGGAAAAGAACAGACTACAGGAGAGGCGCTCTAAATTAACTAAGAAAAGAAAAGAAACAGACTACAGGAGACAGATCATCATCTCCAGAAGCAGAAGAGAGATCTTTCTGCATATATATATATATATATACAGAAAAAATCTGATTTTTTTTTTACAAATGGATCTTCTCTGGTATATGACCAAGTAGCTTTTTTTTTCTTTCTTTCTTCTTCACTGCAATCACCAATTACAGAAAAGAGACATACAACAGTGGAAACTAAGCCGTCTGAATTCTGAAGGTCCACCTTAAGCTGTGAAACAGGTGCCAAGAGAAAAAGGCTATTGGTGGTTTCCTAAGCCTTTCCCATTTTGGGTACCTGACAAAGAGAATATCCATCAAGAAAAAATCTATCAGTGTCAAGATCTGCATAAATGGGTTCATAATTCTTATAGTTATCGAGAATTCGAGATCGTTTATTCTCTTTCAAGACCAATTTCAAGCTTCCTGCAGTGTTTTGGATATGGTAGCCTAATGTTAACAAGAGTGGATGATCTCAGTTACACCTGGAAGGAAGCTTCTGATGATGATTATGCTTGGATTTCTGGTTTGAATTCAGGGTTCTGTCTGAACGTTCGGGAAGTTCTAAGATTTCGGTTTTGATCTTAGGTTTTAAGAGTAGAATCGAACCTTTTTGAGAGGAGTGGAACTGCTGCTTGAAGCAGGGGCTGGTTTCAGAATCTCAAAGGAGCAAACGAGAGATTCATCAACGCTCAATAATGCGCCTGCATTGTCAAACTCCCCACCGTAGTTGGGAGCTGAGAATAGCGTAACTAATCTCCTTTTCGCAAAGAACTCGTACCCGTCTTCCACCACCTGCAACACAAAGTAAAAAAACCCGCGAAATGAATAAGCTATAAACAAAATCAAGATCATGTTGATAACAACTCTCTTCTCTTCTCTGATGGGTTATCTTCAAAACCACTGTGGTTCAATTTCAAGAGAAGTTGTCATAATAATCACTCGGTATCATGGGTGATTGATTAATTATATTGTTTACTACCTAAAAAGTCTCTAACTTTATGTTAATGCTCACATATTTCAAGTCCTGTGAACTATATAGCAGAAGAAGTAAATGAAGTACATATTCAGTATTACCACATGAGATTGTATCTATTGACCAGAAACACTGTTTTCCTTATCAAGAGATTGACTTGCATTGTATGTTTGATCATATCAGGAACTTGTTCCAGTTCTGAATTATGATATGGAAAGAAGTCTGTTTTTACCTGATGGCCTCGACAAATGAGGTCAAGATCATTCTTATCCAAAAACTCAGCCACTCTATCGGCTCCAAACGTGCAGGAGATACCTCGATCACTATCAAGCCAACCTTGGATCTTTGGATCAGGATCCGACCAAAGCAGATCACAGAGGAGACCATTGTCTGGAATCTCTGTGGGCCTTTGAATCTCCCTTATCTGACCCAGATTTTCCAATTCTGGCGACAAACCACCATGCATACAGAGGATCTTATCGTCGATAAGGGCAGCAACTGGCAAACAGTTGAAGCAGTCGGTGAATATCTTCCAAAGGCGTACGTTGAATCTTCTTTTGCATTCGTCATAAAACCCGTAAATCCGGTTGATCTTGGCGTCCTCATGATTTCCTCTCAGGAGATAGATCTTTGACGGGTACCGGATCTTGTAGGCCAAGAGCAAACATATCGTCTCGAGGCTTTGCTTGCCTCTGTCCACATAATCGCCGAGGAAGAGATAGTTTGCTGAAGGAGGATAGCCTCCGTATTCAAACAGTCTCAGAAGGTCTTGGTATTGTCCATGGATATCACCTGTTAAGAGATTAAGAGCAAACCATAAGGGCAAATGACATAATGCCGAAACTTGATCTTATTCCGGAGTTTCAGACACAACATTTAACAGTAGTAGTTATGGTCCTGCATTATTAACAAGGAACTCAGGTTGCAAAACTGGTTGGAATTCTAATGCCACTAATGGCTTCCAATTTGTAGAAACGTTGGAATGAGAAGATATTAAATGATCTCGATAACTATTTGACACAACTAATAACCAATTACAGGCCAAAACTCCAACACCCAGATGCTGAAATATGCAGTCACATGTTCCCACGCAATTTAGAACCCTAATCAGCAGAATTAGAAATTTTTTCCCAATATGACAACCCATCTCCAACATGCCAAACTGGTCTTCTTTCACAACCAATCAGACAACAGCTTCAAACCCAAATCATCGCCAGTTAACACCAGCGTCATTCATTCACCATTACCATCGAGAGAGAGAGAGAGAGAGAGAGAGAGAGAGAGAGAGAGAGAGAGAGAGAGAGAGAGCGCAGATGCGAATTGGGGCATGGAGCTCGAGGAGATTGGGCTGAGAGAGGAAGATTTGTCGGGCGTTAACACATAGTTGACGAATCTCGCTCTCCGAAAGCTGAACCTGTTTCCCTCCTTTCCCTTCCAACAATCTCCTTATAATATCATCCAACACCCCCTTATCCATCATCCCTTCCATCGTCATCATCATCGTTTCCCTTCCAACAAAGATCCCAACTTTTCTCACCAGAATCCCGAATTAACACATGGGTTTGCGCCAAAACATCCGAGGAACAACGGGTCGCATTTGGACACCGCAAAAAAAAAAAAAAAAAAAAGGAGGAGCGTCTTTTTAGAAACACAGCAGGAAAAAAGAAAAACAACAAAGAAGAGACAAAATAGAGGATCAAACAAGGAGAACCCAGAAGAAATCTAAAATCTAAAATCTAAAATCCAGAGGAAGAAAGTGTGGATCAAATGGACAACGATAAGAACAGAACAATCTGAATGGAAAAAGGTTTCAGCTTTTAGGATATTGAGGAGAGAAAACAGATGGTGCAAATGGGCTGTCCTCTTTCTCTCTCTTAACTCGCCAGAAAATTTGGGATTTTCATTTTTAACACAGTATTTCTTATGGTTATTGATCACGTAAATCAACTTTTACACAAATAAATATGCATATATATATATATATATGTATGTATGTATGTATGTATGTATGTATGTATGCATCGTTTTAAATATGAAATTACACTTGGCAATTTTATTTTATTTTTACACTTAGCAATTCATCGGCCAGATTTAAAATTTCTAAGAAACTGATTTATTTCCCATTTCTCGACAGTGTCATTTTAGTTAATCATATGCTTCATCCAATTTGAAAGGGGCCCGACGAATTTACAAATGATTTAAAAAAAAACAATGGGAAAGTTGTCAATACGACTGGACACATGTCGGATATCCGCATTTTTTAAGATATCCATCTTCGTTTTCGTCTTCGCGGATTTTAGAGAAATATCTGTCTTTATCTCACAACATCCGGATATCCATCCAACGAGTATCCATAACTAAAAGATGGATACCCACGAATACTCGTATCCGTATATAAAATATTAAACAATATAAAATTAAATCAAATAATCAATAAAAATATACATATTTTATTCCAAAAATACATTTTTAAGTTTGAAAATTCTTAAAATATAATAATATGCATAGAATCCTAGAAACATTTTAAAAAATATACAATAATTTGAAATTGAATCCATCAAAACTTGAAAATCCAATATATAATCCTAAAGGTAAGTAAAATAACCTAAATATTTTCGAAATTATATTAAAAATATAAGGTTAATTTTATAATTTATAATATATATGTGGGTACCCGCGGGTACTTGTTATTTCAATATGTAAAACCCGAATCCAAACCCGTATGACGGGTATTCTAGTTTTTAATACTCGTTTTCGTTTTTATTAGGTATCGAGTACCCGTTTTTCGGGTACCCTTAAAACTGGGTATCCACTTATCTGCAGGTAACGGGTTTAAATGACCAGTCCTAGTTGTCAATATCAAACTCAAAAAAAGGGTTTGGAAACCTTCAAAGGCAAGCTATGGTGGTGATAGGTGGTGTTAGATTGAACCAATACGACACGTGTCACCATATCATTGGAAGTGGTCAAATGAAATAGATTCCCACTACACATGTACATATACATATACATATATAGACATATAAGGAAATAATGTAATTTTTTCCTATAAAAAAAAACAATTATTTTATTCACTTGGTTCATTGTGGGAAGGGAGAAACCGCGTATCTTGAAAACTTCGGTTTTATAGTTGTACAAAGAGTCGGACATAGGTGGTGCGTGGCCATCATGTTTCCACTCGAATGGGTAATTATTGTCTTATAATTAATTATTTTCATTAAGCCTCACAAATTAATAATTTATCATTGTATTTGTGTAGCAGCAGATCAAGTTAGACGGCCCGAATCTGTTGAACATAATTTGAATATGTATTTCCGATTATATAATGATGTATAAATATTATGAATCTTATTTACACGCATTGAAAGAAATTAAATATAGATTTCATACAAAAAAAAAAAGGTCCAAAAATGATATGCTGCTGTAAAACGGGCTTTATCTTAGCCCAAAAAATAACAAAGGCTCTCAATGAAGCCCAAGATACAGTTACAAATGGGCCTTGTTAAGGCCTCATCAAGGTATAATTACTAATGGGCCGGCTTAAGGCCCATAATTCGTTGATGAAGAAATGAACCCTAAAAATCTCGTTATTAAACCCTAGCTTCATTGTTTATATCCTTCCTTCTGCAGAACGCCGTCGGTTCCTCCGTCAACACCCCGGGCGCGGCAATGGTGATTCCCGCTATTCTTCTTCTTCTTCTTCTTGTCCCTCTCTCTTGATCTCCGTTTCTGGGTTTTCATTTTCTCGTCGAGTTTTCCATTTTACAGCTTGATTTGGTATCTTGATTTTGTGTCTGTCGACTGTGGTTTCTGGGTCTCGACTGAGATGTCTGGTTTCTGATCTGTCAAGTTGAATTTCGGGGTTGAATTCTGTCTCATTCGCTTCCGAGGTTGACCGTGGGGGCTTTTTTGTTGTTTTTCAGGGTATTGATTTGATCGCAGGAGGTAAGAGCAAGAAGACCAAAAGGACAGCCCCGAAATCCGACGATGTCTATCTCAAGCTTCTTGTCAAGGTAAGGAACATATAAATCGCTTGCTCATTTTCTCTTTTTCTTTTGAGTTCCATAGGTAGAATTTCTAGAGTTTTTTTTTTTGTGTAGATCGTCGGAAACATCTTATACGATTCTGATATGTTGAAATCATGCAGCTTTACCGGTTTTTGGTGAGGAGAACTGGAAGCAACTTCAATGCGGTTATACTGAAGAGGCTTTTCATGAGCAAAGTCAACAAAGCTCCTCTCTCTCTTTCTAGGCTCGTCAGATTCATGCAGGGCAAGGTTCATTCACTTCTATAGATCCTTTTTATGCATTTAGATATGTTTATATGTATTGTCGGAGGTTATGACTCAGCCATATTGCCTCTGAAATTTCCTTCATTTGGTGTAGAATGGCTGTATCTTGTTATTAGGGTGGAAATGTGTTAAAAAAGTCAAAGAATCACATCACCATTAACCAGTCTTTGTAATATCTTCTGAGTTCCTTTACTTTGAAAGCGGTGATTCTTCTGTTACCTTCATATGGGTATGAATTGTTATCTGTAAATTTTAGTTTAATTCGTTTGGTCCCTCCTTGTCGGGTTTAGGTTGATATATCAGAATCTGCTGTTCTTGTTTCTTGTGTGTAGTTGGGAAATTGATCAGGTTTGAATTGATTGAAGTTTGTAGTTGTCATCTCATGCGTCATTTTTGGTGTGCGTTTTATGCGTTTATAACCACCTCTTTTGTGTTAACCTGTTTTTAATAGGAAGACAAGATTGGTGTGGTTGTTGGGACTGTGACCGATGACGTGAGAGTATACGAGGTACCTGCTTTGAAGGTTACCGCTTTGAGGTTTACGGAAACAGCCAGGGCCCGTATCGAGAAAGCTGGTGGGGAGTGCTTGACCTTTGATCAGCTCGCTCTCCGAGCTCCTTTGGGCCAAAACACGGTATTTGTCTCGACTGAATCTTTATTCTTCGATGTTATGGAGTGATTGGTCTCTGGATTTCTTAGATTCCGGGTTTGTGTCGGGGTCTTAGGTTCTTCTAAGAGGTCCGAAGAATGCTCGTGAAGCGGTAAAGCACTTTGGTCCAGCGCCGGGTGTGCCACACAGCCATACGAAGCCATACGTTCGGTCCAAGGGAAGGAAGTTCGAGAGAGCCAGGGGAAGGAGAAAGAGCCGTGGATTCAAAGTGTAAGGAGATTTTTCTGTGTTTGATCTTTCTGATTCTGTGGTGTTTTGTCCTAATCGAAATTTTGGTCGAGAACCATTTTTGGGTTCTCTCTCTTTTGCCAGTTTCAGACATTGATTTGATGCTTTCACCCATTTTACTGTTTCAAAGTTTTCATCTTTTTTCTTGGGTTTCCTCTGAAATAGTGATGTCACAAATCACTTTGCATTACAATGATCTCCCGAAGATTGGGAACATCTGTGGATAATCCAAGTAAAAAAAATGTTCCAAGAGTGTGGGAACAGAAAAGATCTTTGAACTGCTCCGATCTAATAAAAATTTGTTCCAGATAAAATGTCACAGATCAAGAGGCAATTGACAAACCAAACGGTTTAAATCCGATTTTGAAAATAAGCAGAACTAATTCTTTGATTATGTAAGTTAACACGGCACCTCTATCATCTATAGTGAATCAACCATACGGAAAATATTACAATATCTTTAAATTTCATATATTTTTTAGAATTTACAAAGTGCGTGTATTTATACGTAAATCTTTATAAAACTATGGGAATATATATATATATATATATATATTATAATTATTTACCTATTTTTTTATTTTGTTATAATTTTTAAAATAAATTTGTAATAAATTTTAAAAAGAAGGGTTAATGATGTAACAGTTGATGTGATACAAAAAAAATTGTAATTGCAATTTAAGTAAGTGGAATATTTTTTGTTTTCACATTAATAAATCTTTTAACCGATTCTTCTCCGTGTGAACGCGAATTGATTCTCATATGCGCTTCCTCGGAAGCTTTTGTCGGAAATGTCATTTATTACATAACCAAAGTAAACGTGGAACAAATAAATTACTTATTATTTTTTTCCTTTTTTTTACGCATGATTGTTTTTCTAATTATGAAAATTGATACCAGACGTTCTAACCTATTGGTATTAGGCAACAATGAAAAAAATATTTATTTCTTTTTCTAAATTTTGGATTCGGTTCCATTTTTATTGTTTATATCAATTTAAGTTCGATATTGATTCTAGAAAAATCATATTCTATTCATTTTAAATCGGATTATAGTTATGATCAAACTATCTGTATTTGGTTTCTATTTTAAAATAACCACGAAAATTTTATAATTTTGTGATAAAAACACACGATGAAGTGCTGTTATAGTTAATCATCAATTTAATTTTCTTAAACTATTTTGTCAGTCTATTAAAGTAAAATTCAGCATTAAACTATATAGTTTAAATTTTCTAGAATACGATTGTCGATATATGTGTATGTACATTTAAAAATCTATTGGGTATAAATATCACAACTTTTTAAAATGCAAATATAGTTATTTTTCCTTGTAATCTGGAAATTTTTTGGTATTTGTCCTGATAAGAATATTGTGGAACTAGTCGAGATTGACCCAAATGATAAACATACCATGACAAGCATATTTATTTTTCTTTTTTACTTTTTTTTTTTAAATCGGAATTAAATCTAATGGATCTAAGAAAACTCATATGAAGTTGGATTGTTCTGTAATAACATATAAATCTAATTTGTCAAGCTTATAAGGTTGATTTTCCATATTTCCGATTTTTAAAGTTTCAAATATAGTGTATACCATATAATAAATGCATTTGTAAAAAAATGCCATATGAAATATCATCATTACTCTACAATTATGTATATATATATATATATATATATACACGCAATATAAAAATAATAGTATTTGCATGAAAAATATGGGTATTTTATGGATGCGAGCATGCACGCGCATTTGCATGGAAATTTTGATGGTTTTTGGTGGTTTATGATGATCATATACGTTTTTTTAACTAGTTTTATGTTTTAATACTAGAGAAATCTCTAAATTTATTGATTTTATTTATATGCACGAAGGGTTAATGATTAAATCGAAAATGGAAAATCAGGAGCATAATCTCATATTCCTATAGATTTTAAACTTAAGCAATCGAGCCGGGGAAAAGGGCCGTAAAATTGGATAATATCCATAGAAAACTAAGCAGGAAGCAAGAGAGATTGAAATTAATATCTATAAAAGAAATATGAAAATAAACTTTGGGGCGTCTGCTCATCATAATGTGTAAAAATCCGAGACGAGTTCCCTCTCGTCCAAATAAACTCGGAGATTTCATTCCATGTATAACCCTTTTGAATATCATGAACACATATCAAACCACTCCACTCGATAAATAGGGACCGGACCACATGCAATATCATCTCCCCCTCCCTCTCTCTCTCACTCTCCATTCGTTTTGATTCACCATATCATATATATAGATATACAGATATATATAGATATGGCGATCCACGTAGTTTCCGTCTCTTCTTCTTCTGGTTCTTCCGCAACCAAACCGGGCACTGTTACGGAGAAACTTGCGAAAAAACTCATGGATCAGGAACGAGAGACGGTGAATCCGAAACCCGGGTTTTCGATCTTGTCCCGGGACAAGATCAAAAACCTTCGTTTCGGTTGGGAAGAAGAACAAGCACAGGAGGAGGGGGGGAATTCAAGTTATCTGAGATCTAGGGTTTATGCTTGCAACTTCTGCAAGAAAGAGTTCTCCACCTCACAAGCCCTAGGCGGACACCAAAATGCTCACAAGCAAGAACGTGAATGGGAGAAGAAGCGAAAGCAGATGGAATCTGAGTACCCTACTCTCGCCTTTCTGCACCCCTACTTGAACCGATCGCCGTTCTCCGGTGGATCCTGGATCAGCAGTTTATCATACGATAACCATCTCGGTTCACGTTTCGATCCGATTTTTCAGAAACCCGTTTTCTATCATCCGACCAACTCCTCGATCGGACACGGCGGCCCTTCCGTGACCCCTCGTGTCCCTCCGGCGAACAATAACCGGGTTTTCGCCGGAAAAGATCTCTTTTCGAACGACGGTTTACCAAAGAATTTCATTCTTCGACCGTCGAAACGTTTGATGATCGGTGATATCATTGATTACTCGAGGAATTTCATCTCGACCGTTGGAGAAAGCGGTTCTAGTGACAAAGCTCATCAAGCCGACAATAAGGAAGATGTTCGATCGAGGCATGACGGCAGTTCCAAAGACTGGGGACGAGATTTGTCCCTCTAGATTTAAACTTCGAATTCAATAGCATGCACGCCTCCGCCTCCCCTCGTTATTCGTTTTAAATTTAATGTAGTATAATATTATTACACATCTCCCCACATTTTTTTTTTTAATATTTTCGTCCTTTTCTGTAACTTGGATGCATCACATAATGGTAATATTACCTTTTTTTTTATATGATATTTTGCAAACGTTTTCTAAGTTTATATATGTTTTTTTTGTGTGTATATATACATACAAATATGTTTATGGATTTATAATGTCCTTTTATGGAAATCTTACCATGTGGAGAAAACCGCATTCAACAATACTGCGGCTGTAAGGAAAAACCACGTGTCATTAACTAGGTTTCTAAAAGGTCCACTGAATATTCGGACCCCACATTCTGGAATACCAATTTTGTGTGAATATAAATTGAAACATATATATATTTTGACTGCAATTTGATGTATTTTTTTAGTATATCAATCGTATTTTTCTATATTCGCTACGGTTCTAGAAACTGTGTGAAATTTTGGAAGTAAAAATAATGTATCTTATGTGTGGAGAAAAATGAACAACGACTTATTTTATTAATTATAAGGATAAATTAAGATCATGTTTTAATGATTTTTCATTATAATGAAGATAGAATTGTGAATGTGTTATCATTTATTATCCAATTTTTTTCGATATGGATTTAAATATTTGCAAGCTTGTAATGATTTTCTGTACGGAATGTTATATGGAGAGACGAGGAAACGAAACGAGTTCATGGGTAATTTGGTCATTTCAACTGAAGTTAGGTATGTCCCCGTCCCCAACCTCATTTTGACTCCTTATCCACTGGAAATAACCGAGTGAGAAAATTCCCGGAAAATTTGAAGAGAATTTTCAGAATCGCCGCGATATTTTGGAAAATTCTTTCTCTCCGCCATTGATGGCACTAACCCAGAACTTGAAACCCATCATCTACACATCTCCTCCGTTTTCCCGCCCTTTACCGGCCTTATTGCCGTTCCAAACCCTAAATCCCCAATTTTCCCGCCACCCACCTCTCACATTCTCTCGGAGACTGTTCCTCCCTTCGGTTTCCTCGATCTGGGACGCCATCACCGGCGGCGGAAATTCGGATCCTCGTGAAGCCGTCGCTGCGATTCGACGCGGAATGCTGCTCTTTAGACAGGTACAAAATCGAAATCGCAATGAAAAAGGAACAAAAAGAATAAAAAAAAAGTTTGATCTTGATTTTTTTTTTGGCGAAAAGACGCGACTTGAATGGATTTTCTGGGCAAACAAACAGTACAGTCAACCAAGAATTACATAAAGTTAAAACTTCTACTGGGTTTTTCCATTTACATCCTACAAATCGAAAATTTGTACCAAAAGAAATCACAAAACTGCAACTATTTTTGTGTGTGTGTGTTTTCTTGATGTGCAAGGGTGATGTTTCGGGGTCATTGGCAGAGTTCGATCGGGCGATTGAGCTGGATCCCCGGCAAAAGGCATGTAGGTTTATGTTTTCTGCCTGTAGAATTCGATTCATTTGCAATGATTTTGATATTGAACTGATAACTTACCTACAAAACAGAGATTGTTATAATGATCAAACCCCTAAAAGCTTATTTCTTGCTCGGCCGAGACACTGATATATATACTTCGCTGCAGATCTTTGGCAACGCGGTCTTTCCCTCTACTATCTCGACAGGTACCAAATGCCAACACTTTGCTTGATTTCGCTCTCGATTCTCACTGTTTTGAGCTTGATTCTTAAAGTAGGCAAGTTCGTTCCTGAGTTCATTCCGAAAAATGGAATCCCGGAGTTTGTTATCCTGTGAATTCTATGCTATCTCTTTTTGTCAAGAAAGTGATGTTGAATATGAAGTACAGATTTGAAGAAGGTGCAGAGCAGTTTCGGTTAGACGTTGCTCAGAACCCGAATGACACCGAGGAGTCAATTTGGTGCTTTCTCTGTGAAGCTCGGCTCTATGGAGTTGATGAGGCACGAAAACAGTTTCTTGAGGTGGATATCCAATCCCAAGGTTATTCTAGAAAAAGGGTGTATCTTTAATGGTGTTCCGAGACATATTAAACACAGAAATTTACAGAAGGGTCTGTCAAATAAATTACTCTTTAAGCCATATATAGAAGAGAGAAAGAATAGATGCAAAACCCATACGGAATGTCCCCTTTATCTTCTTGCAGGTTGGAAGAGATCCTCGGCCTGTAATGCGGGAAGCTTATAACATGTTCAAGAACGGCGGAGACCCTGAAAAGGTTCGAGACGGTTTCTTGTTATTACTGTATCGAGTTTTTCTTTCTTAACGAAACTTTTATCCGAGCAGTTAGTCAATATCTTCTCAAGCGGCCAGGCAAACGAGTATTTCTACGCTTCCCTTTACTCGGGGCTTTACTACGAAGCTGAGGTCTAAAACATGATCTTGTATTTCTCTCGACAGTTTGACTTCCGTCTATCCGGCAATATACTTACAACCGCCAATGTATATATTTATGCAGGGTAAACCCGAAGAGGCGAAGTCTCACATCACGGCGGCGTGTGAATCACCATACGGGCAAAGGTTTGAATCCTAAGCACATACTATCTCTGATTTCTTGAGGAAATAATGAAAGGAAAGTATTGAGAAGATGGTGTCTTTTGATTTTGTGTCTTGTGTTGTTTCAGGTCAGATGATTACATGGCTTCTCTTGCCAAAGTTCACTGTCTCTGCAGGAACTGGAGTCTCGGCCTCTGATTGAGACCGAGGGTCTGCCACTGTTTTATATGCACAATATTGTTTGTTGTATCCTTTTTTCTCGAAACCCGAATGGTCATTGTATCCGAATTACTTGTGATTTTTCTCAAGTCAAATCAACCAAATTCTTATTGAATTCAAGTAAAATACGAAGGAAATGATAGTTTTTAGGGAAAATCTCAAAAAACGTTCACTGAATTTTTTAATTTTGTCAAAAAAAATATTGAATTTTATTTTTTATCAAATAAACATTAAACTTTTAAAACGAATCTAAAAATATTGAATTTTTTTAACTGATCCTCTTATTATAAAAAAATATTTAATTTTTTTAGTGATTCAAAAAAATACATAATTTTTTTAGTGATTTTGTTTACTTGGATAATTGTTGAAGAATTAATGTTTATTTTATCAAATTTAAAAAATTTAATATTTATTTGATAAAATAAAAGATTTAATTTTTTTTTTTATCAAAATTAAAAAATTCAGTGTTTGTTTTTGGATTTTATCTATTTTTTATTTAAAGGAAAACGGAAGAAACAGTAAAGATACCGAAGCTCTTTATTGACGGTGGAAATTTAGCTAATGCTCAACCCCCCTCGTCTATTAAATGACCGAACTACCCCTGCAGTTACCCGCCAGAACCATATCGAAGTTGTCTGCCTGTAGTGTCCATTGAATCTGTTCGTATCAATGAATTCGATGCGATAGGAACTCTGAGCTTAACGAAGAAGAATCTGTTAGATATATACAAATATCATTTTGTAAGCCGTTATAGCGGTTACATAGGCGAAGGATATAAATACATGTAAAGAAACTCGGTTACGAGATAACAAGAAATATACAGTTTTCGGTTTCTCTCTCTATTCTCTCTCTCTCTCTACTGTAACACATCTGCCATTGTTATAGCTTGAGATTCAGAGAGCTAATAAGTTTTCTCCAAGATCAAGGTCAGCTGTTTTCCTTGGTTACCCTAATGGTTTTAAGGGTTACAAGTTACTGGATACAGAAACCAATGCTGTCTTTATATCCAGAAATGTGGAGTTTCATGAAACCATTTTCCCATGTTCTTCTGAACCTACAGAGTCTATTCCAGACTCTGTCACCGAGCTTTTTTATCAAACCATTTTGCCATTACCAATACCTGATGATGATACATCTAATCATATTGGTTCGGATGTATCAGATTTTAATACACCAGATTCTCCTTTAGCTCCACAATCTGAGTCTGAGAATACTTCACTTCCCTCAGAAAGACCACGTCGAAATCCCAAGCCACCTTCTTATCTACAGCAGTATCACTGTTATACTGCAATCCATGACCAATCTAGTAACCCAATTTATCCACTTTCTTCCGTCCTTTCATATAACAAATTGTCCAAACCTTACAAAGACTTTATCTTTCAAATCTCCTCTGAAACTGAACCAAAATCTTTTAAAGAGGCAGTGGTTTCTGATAATTGAAAAAAGGCCATGGATGTTGAACTACAAGCATTGCATGGTAACGGTACTTGGTCTGTCGTTGAGTTACCGAAAGGGAAACGAGCTGTGGAATGTAAGTGGGTCTTCAAAATCAAGAGGAATCCTGATGGAAGCGTTGAGAGATATAAAACTCGTTTAGTTGCAAAAAGATTTACACAACAGGAAGGTGTTGATTTCATAGACACGTTCTCCCCTGTTGCTAAACTCGTGACTGTGAAGCTACTCCTGGCGTTGGCAGCAAAACAGAACTGGCATCTTACTCAAATGGATGTTACGAACGCGTTTTTGCATGGGGATCTTGAGGAAGACATTTACATGTCTCTACCTCCTAGTTATGAAGCGTCGCCTGGTGAAGTGCTATCTCGGAATGCAGTTACAGAAGTCCTTGTACGGATTACGACAAACTTCAGGACAATGGTACCAGAAATTCAGTTCGGTTATGCTGCAAGCTGGGTTTCGACAGTCCCAAGCAGACCATTCTTTGTTTGTTCGGAAAACAAGTACCAGTTTTCTTGTCTTACTAGTATATGTTGATGATATTGTCATAGCTAGTAATGACAAGAAAGCAGAAGAAGAGTTGAAACTGTTGCTACACAAGCATTTTAAGATCAAGGATCTTGGACAACTTAAGTTCTTCCTTGGACTTGAAATTGCTCGGACTTCAAAAGGTATCTCAATCTGTCAGCGGAAATATTGTTTGGATTTGTTGTCAGATACAGGACTTCTTGCTTGCAAACCTGTTTCTGTGCCAATGGATCCTGCAATAAAACTTACTCAAGATACTGGTACAGCTTTGTCAGATCCCTCTTCATACAGAGCTTTGGTTGGAAGATTACTTTACTTGACTATTACCAGACCAGACGCTACTTACTCAGTTCATAAGCTGAGTCAGTTTATGAGCAAACCAACAGACGAGCACTTTAAAGCAGCACAGCGAATTGTTCGATATTTGAAGACAAATCCAGGTCACGGTCTATTTTATTCTGTTGAATCAGACCTGCACTTGGATGTGTTTGTAGATGCAGATTGGGCTCAATGCCAAGACTCGAGAAGATCGGTGACTGGGTTCTGCGTTTTCCTTGGAAACTCTCTTATTTCATGGAAAGCAAAGAAACAGAATACTGTCTCATTGAGTTTCGAGCTCTTGCAAATACTACGTGTGAGTTAGTTTGGTTGTCTCATTTGCTGAAAGATCTCGACGTTACAGTCTCTCGGCCAGCAAACTTATACTGTGACAACAAGTCCGCACTTCATATTGCGTCGAATCAAGTGTTTCATGAGCGTACGAAACACATTGAACTCGATTGCCATCTGGTTCGGGACAAGCTCAAAGAAGGTTTCTTGCGAACCATGCATGTCAAGAGTGGAAATCAACTTGCTGACATTTTCACCAAGGTTTTGCACCCTGCTCTGTTTCATTCATTCCTCTCGAAATTGCAAGTTTCAAGCCTATATCTTCCTACTAGTTGATATAGTCTTGAGAGGAGGGTGTTAGATATATACAAATATCATTTTGTAAGCCGTTATAGCGGTTACATAGGCGAAGGATATAAATACATGTAAAGAAACTCGGTTACGAGATAACAAGAAATATACAGTTTTCGGTTTCTCTCTCTATTCTCTCTCTCTCTACTGTAACACATCTGCCATTGTTATAGCTTGAGATTCAGAGAGCTAATAGAATCATAGCTAATTACTTGTTAATGTGATCAACAGAAACCATGGTGCATTCAGCAAACGCAAACGCAAACGCTCCGTGATTTTCGCCTAGTCTGTTTACATCACATTGCACTTCTTCTTTTCCCCCAACACTGGAAACGCTACTTGGAAGAAGAAGAGTGGAAGAAGAGGCAAATGGCTGAGATATCGTCCATGGCGAATCCCGGTCTCTTCTTCTTCCAGGCCTTAACCGCCTTCTCGACAAGCCGCCTAGCCGCCTTAGGCCTCTCCGACACCGATGATACTATCTCCACTGCCTCCTGGTTCGATATCACATCCCATACCTTCCTCCAAAAAAGGAGAATGAACCCTCATTATATATACCGATTACGATCAAAAGTTTTTGGCTTTTGATGCTTACCCCATCAGTGGCCAAGATTACGAACTGGTCTCTGGTGGTTATACGCCTTTGTGTGACTTCGGGGACAGATACAAGTCCGTATTCTTTGATACAGTAATCTCCGAATGCTCTGGACATTGCCAGTCCTGGAGATTCCTCGTCGGGTAGCCACACTCTCTGCACTCCGGGCTCGTCTTCCAGGCAGAAAACCCGGCCGTTGCTTCTCACTATGCGCTCCTCCTCCTCTGTTTTTTGCACCAGAATCGAACCCACAGTGCAGAAAGGTAAGGAACTTTAGCTGAAAATGCTTCAAAGTTTGTTGATTTATATGATTTAATCATACGGGTGTTTATAATATGGACTAATCGAGAGGTTCAGGCAGATGGGTTTGAATGGATATGGCGAATTTCTCGAGACTCACGTGGCAAATCGGGTTTGAAGTCGATGGTGAGCTGAACCGAGACCAAGCTTCCTTCGGCGGAAACCGTAGCCAGAACAGCACGAGAATCCCCTACGTTTGCTACGTAAATATCTTCACCCTGGACACAAACGGAAGAACAAAAAGATCGAATCTTTACCGTCGAAATCCATCAGCCAAAACGTTTTCCAAGGTTTTTCAGTAGGTCCACTGTTTTTTTTTACCTGTCTGACAATTGTAAGACCGGTTGTGCCGCTGTAGAATGTATCGATCTTCCGCTGATTTTCGAGCTCCTGATCAACCTCGGAGCAGGTCTTGAGGTATGAACGTTTCCAGATGTTGAAGGGCTGAAGCTTTTTGTCGGATTCCAGTCCGGTTTCAGTGTTGAGTTCGATATGAGCGAGAGTCTCTTGCCAATTGCAGAGTAACGACGAAGGCAAAGAGTTCCGTACATGTTTCGCCACGAAATGACCCCAAGGACCGTGTCCATCAAATATCCCGCAGAAGATAATGTCTTCTTGGCACCCGAATTTCTGCTCATCGACCAAAAGACAGGACCAGAGAATTCAGACAAGCTCGAAACGGATTCAAAACGCAAACGCAAAACAGCAGAAAACGCTAAATCTAAAACATGATAGTACCTCCCACACGATCGCGCAATCTTGGTTAACGCCTTTTTCGCCGCGTTTGGAGAAGACAGAGGCCAAGGTGTTGGACCCGTCGGCGTAAATGTATCCGGAAGATCTGAGAATCAGCTCGTTCTTCTTCGCCTCCCTCGCCATCTCATCGGCCGCTTCTCTGTTGCCATTGTTGTTCCTAACTTTCTTGATCAAGAAGGATGGAGTTAAGCCGTTGAACATGGAGGAGAAATGCCCCATTCCAAGGGAATGATCAAAACGTTTTGGAGAAAAAGTTTGATTGATTCTCTCTCTCTCGTTTATGTCGCTGATCTTGAATCTGAAAACTTGAAGAGAAGGTTCAGATACTTGCAGTGGACTTATCAGATCAAACATTAGATTATATATACATACACGTGTGTATAAATGGATAACTCGGCCATTTTCCTACAGATTCTTTTCCCGGGAAACAAACAGGTTTCTGACATGGAACGAACACAACCAGGATTCCGCAGAATGATAAAGAAGGATTATAAAAACTAAAACTTTAAAAAAAAAATAAACTAAAATCATCTTCAGAGCTAAGTTTTGCAGAGATTTGAAGATGGTATAATGTGTCAAGAAAAGGGAAGTGATGATCCAGAGATTTGATATTGAATCCAAAGGATGATGTGATCATGATCTGACTTGAAGGGGAATCAATTTGTAACTCTAAGTAACAAATCTGGGAAAATGAATATCGAATGCCGCAAAGCTTGAAGCTTTCTCTTTGCTTTTCCGGGAAAATAAGCAAAAACCCTACCATCTGAGAAAATCTGGAAACCCAGATCCCATTATAACCTCTTTGACTAACTTTCCCATTCGAAACGAAAAATGGAAACTTAGAAGATTCAAAATCACCCTTTTGGTTTTAAAACAATAAAAATATGTCAACTTTCCAGATTCACTCATGGAAAAACCCAGAAAAAGGGCTTTTTCTGGAAGAAACTTGAAACATTATGATCCTAAAATAGTATTAAAGAAATTAAAAATGAATCAAATGTTTCCAGCAAAAAAAAAATATGCACAAAAAAAGACAAAGAAGAAGAACCGGTCAGAGGATTTCTGGAAAAGCCTGAAACATTTATCTTTCGTCCTTATGTTAATTTTTTTTCCTTTTGATCTTCGTTTTCCTGTTATGCATTCTCATTTTCTCAGTAACCAAACAGATTCTCACCGTTGAAGAGAGAGAGAGAGAGACCTCTGAAACGATACGAAGGGATCAGAAGAATGACAGAGAACACCGGGAAGATGACGTAAGGTGACGTCACACACACCAGAGAAGAAGCAAAACGGAGAGCGAGAGAGGATCACAGACCATTTTATGCTCCAAACAGGGAGAAAAGAATATTGCAAAGAAAAAGAAAGGAGGGCAAGAAAAAAGTTACGATCTTTTTTTTCTTGGGATTGCGATCCTCACTCGTTGATCTTGTGGTGGAAGACGAAGCACAAAGACAATGCATGTCCTTGGTCGTGTGTGGGTTTATACTTTATACTATATATGATATATAAATCATGCCATTGTAAGCATACTTAATTATAAAAGATCAAGAGTATTTTTTTATCTTTATGGAAATAATTCAATAATATTTTATATCTGTTCATAACCTGATTGAAAGTAAATCAACTGTAGCAATAATGTGTGTGTGCATATATATATATAAGATCTCACATATTTTGAAAAATATAATTATCAGACAAGAATGAGATGCTCATTATTTTGATTTTTTGATAGTTAATGAAAATCTTATAAAATTGTAGTAAATACAGTTTAGTATCAAAGGTAGTTATTTTGTGTTCCGTTTTAATATTGCTTTTTAGTTCAATCTATATTTTTTTTATTTTAATAATTATTTAGAAACATTAATATTTTTTGTTTCGATTTCGAATGTATATATTCTTAGGATATTAATTAATTTATTATATTTATATGTATATGATAATATTGGACATGATTTAATTCCACTGCCCACGTTCTCATAAAACTTTTTCAGGTGATGTTACTTAGTTCTTTTTCAATTGTATCCTTTTGTATTTTTCGATTGCTTTTCCATGATCTTGGAGTATTTAATAATATTTAGCATGATTTTCAATTAAAACATTTTTTATGCTGTAGTATAATTTACGATTTGTTAAAACCTTCATTTTATAATTTTAAATATAAATTCAGAAAATTGTTGTGTTTTTTGTGGGACTATTCATGGATGATGGGGCACATCGAGAATTAAAATAAATATTTACATTTCCAACAAATAAATGTAAATAACAATTTCGAGATAGATATGGATTTATTTTTTTCCTATGGTGTAAAATGTCAAAGCTGGTGGTCTTATTTATATTATTTCATAATTAATACCATAAGTTAAATAAAAGATTTATTATTTGAGCATATTCCCAGAAATCAAATGTCAACAGTTCTACCAAATAATAATAACGATAAATTTAATTGACGAAATAAAAAGTATGGGAAAATAAAAAAGAAAATTAAAATTGACAGTTGGAGAATCCAGTCATCATCATAAGGTCCAAATTCACGACACAATACAAAAACGACAAAGCATTTGAAAATTCCAGAAGATAATGATATAATAATATTATTTATTTATTTATTTATTTATTTATTATTATTATTATTATTATTATTATTATTATTATTATTATTATTATTATTACACGTAGTTGATAAGAATATTATTAATGTGAAAATGAACTTTGGTAAAATTATAAAAAGAAAAAAGAAAAATTCCAAAAATATATATGAAATTGTTAATTTTATAAAATAAAATCTAAATTTTTTTATGAAATAAAATATCAAATTCATTCTTGAGTTATAAATAAATATAAATTTTATAATAATTATCATTTTTAAATTCATCGTATATATCTGGATATATGGTATTATGGATGATGATATATCAAATATGATCAAAATATTGACTTGTTATATAGGATATTAGTACGTCTATCATTATTAAGGTTTAAAAATGACAACGAATATAAAGTTTATACTTATTTTCGACGAAAAACTGAAATTGGAGTTTTATTTAAAAATTGGCAACAAATATTTTTTGAGGATTTTCTTTTTAAAAAGAGTTTGCAATTTTTATTATCTGAAATTTATGAAATTAATTTTTTTTTAAATTTTTATTGGCTGAATGTTTAAAATTTGGGTCTTAAGATGATTTTATAGTTTGATTTTTTATTTTTCATTTTAAGCGATGAAATAGTTTTTATCATCTTTTAATATAGATAAATATGTTACATTCGTAGGAATAACTAACGAAAAAGAAAGATATCAAATATAATTTAAGTTTAAAAAAAAGTTAAAATATATGTTAGAATTTTAATAATTCCCCTATTATAAATGAAATCCATATTTTCTAATAATTTTGTGTTTGTAAAATTTGAGGCTTTATCACTACAGTCATTACACGTGATGTTGTCAATTGTCATTGTTATTTTTATTAGAGATTGCGTCACATGATTTTTTCTGGCAAGTATATGCCCTTGTGTCAACAAGTAACAACCATTTGTATGTATATATATATATATATATATTTATATACGAACGTATATATCATATACGTCTATGTAAAATATAGGAAATCATGTATCATTTATAACTTAGTTGCCCATTCGTAACATCTAACAACAAAAAATCACATATAATTTATAAATTAGTGTATATATATAGCATGTTTATATATTCGGGTGGAAGTATATACAAAAGATTAAAAATATGCTTATCGCATAATTTCTAACGTATATTTTTGTATATATTGTATTTCTTTTTTTTTAAAGTATATATTGTACATAATGTTAAATTTTTTTTATACAAATTTAAATTCGGAACGTAATGAAATGTTGTGTAATTATAAATTAATCCTGCATTTCAAATATATAGAAATTTATTCTTCCACTTTGCTAACAATCACATAAATAAAACCCTAATTTATAATCTGAAAATTAGAACTTTGATTTTATGTATCATTTACTCTTTTGGTAATGAATGAACAATTTCTCAATTCGAGTAGTAAGCCGATACATCTCTGCATGTTCTCGACATCCAAAAAGATATGTTGTTCTCATGCACAAAATAATAATAAATAAACACGTTAAAATAATATAGAAATATTTAAACAAAAAATAATAATAATAAAGTAAGCAGATCGTAACCGTACACGTTTAACATAAGGATCCTAAAACGGTCCACGATTTTTTTAATTACAATAATTTGAGAAACGATAAACTAAAACCAATACTTCAAATTTATTTTTAAATAGCATGTGACATTATTTCTAAAATAGTTTCATATTTTATATAATTGAACTATGAGTGATATAATATAATACTAATTATCTTAAAAAAGTAATTATCAAGTCAAATATAATGCAAGTTGGAGGTAGAACAATACGGTATAGAAAATCCCGGCTCTTTTTTTAATTTTCAAATGTATATTAATATATGTATGTAATGTATTTTTGTATTTTTTTTTTTGTGAGTGGACATGAATTCTATTCACTACACATAAGTTTCGGGGTATCCCAAACCCAAATGCATTAGAGGAAACTAAATTGATAAACCCTTTTAATTTATTGATTAAACTATAATTGTTTCATATATTTAACTTGGAATTCGGTTTGAATATCTGTTGTCGTGAAAAAAAAAACTATACTTGTAGAGTTTAGGTTTGATTTTGTTTTTTTATCTCTTCGATAATTTGTATATTTTATTGAAATTCATTTGTTTTAATTTAAAAGCATTATATCTAGTTATTTTTTTTTCATCCAGTCGCTCCTTTTTTGACTGATTGAATTTGGTTAATTTCTCTTTAACTACTTTTTAATATCTAATAAAAATCCAAACATTAGATAACAAATGAAGAAAAATATATGAAGCTCATCCATGTTGTCTATTTGCCAAAAAGGTTTTTAAAAATGTTGGGAAATTCTAAAACATGTTTAAAAAATTTATTAAAAAATAAATAAAATTGGAAATTTGGTAAATGGCCGTGTAATCATATATTGTAGACGGTCGAATCCAAGCATTAATTACAGATCCTTATGGTCCGTATCCATGAAGGGGATCAAGATTTCAAAATCGGTACAGCTAACATTTAATGAGACCGTGTTGAAGTCATCCGTGTCATAAAAAGCCTATACTATATAGGGACTTTAGAATTACTTAAAATCCGAATTTAAATATTTTAGAACTCGATTTTATATATCATAATTATTTAAATTCGATTTCATATACGTAAATTCGTATAGCCCGATAATATCCGTATACTTGTAATTATTCAAAATATGTATTCTCAACAAAAATATTGGCATACGTTGGATATCGAATCTAAACTCAACAACATGTTTTTTGTTTGGAAATTCAAAATTCTGAACAATTTTTTTGTAATATTGAGAAAAGTTAAATTATATTTGTAATATTTTTCTGTTTTAAAAAATTGATTTATAGGTAATGTTGTTTTTCGCAAAATTCGAATTTGAAATAGAATTTCTCGAATACCCGATATTTAAATATCGGAATAATCAAATTAAATATCCAAGATTTCCGAGATTATCTTTGATTGTTTATTAAAAAAAACAGTCACTGTTCCATGAAATGTATATAGAGAAATTAAGGAAAGTGAGTTGGATTCGGTCGGTGTGTGTACGACTTGGTCGTACTCGGACCCATGCAATTGTGTATAGGGGTGGGCGGCAATTCGGTTCGGAAATCTGGTCCCGAAACGAACCGAATTACGAACCGATTTATTCGGTTCGGTTCGGTATAATATAAAAATACCGAATGGTACGAAATTTGAAATACCGAACGGTTCGGTTCAATTCGGAAAATACCAAATGGTATTTTGGTATTTTTGTTTTTTAATTAAAAAATATTTAATATTAATAGTTAATTTTTATATTTACTAATATTAAGAGTTTGTTTGTGTAATGCATTGAGATTAATGTTGAATTTTTTTTCAAGTTTATAAATTCAAAATTTTTATTTTGTTGTATAAAATTATTATGTTGAATCTCTTTACTTTTATATTATATGACTTATAAATATGTCATGAACCGTTTTGAACCATTCCGAACCGTTTTTATTTCGGTTCTTATTTGGTAGGGGTGGGCAATTCGGTTCGGGAATCTGGTCCCGAACCGTACCGAACCGATTAATTCGGTTTCGGTTCGGTTCGGTATTATATAAAAATACCGAACGGTACGAAATTTAAAATATCGAACGGTTCGGAAACGGTTCGGTTCGACTTGAGAAATACCGAACGGTATTTTGGTATTTTTATTTTTTAATTAAAAAATATTTAATATTAATAGTTAATTATGATATTTACTAATGTTAAGAGTTTGTTTGCATAATGCATTGAGATTAATGTTGAATTTTTTCCAAGTTTACAAGTTCGAAACTTTTGTTTTGTTGTATAAAATTATTATGTTGAATCTCTTTACTTTTATATTATATGACTTATAAATATGTCATGAACCGTTTTGAACCATTCCGAACCGTTTTTATTTCAGTTCTTATTTGGTACTTATTTATTAGTACCGTACCGTCCCGAACCGTCATAATACCGAACCGAATAATATACGGTACTAATTTGGTACAAATTTTATAATACCGAATAAACCGTTTCCGAACCGAACCGAATCCCGAAACGCCCACCCCTATTATTTGGTACTTATTTATTAGTACTGTACCGTTCCGAACCGTCATAATACTGAACAGAACCGAACCGAATAATACACGGTACTAATTTGGTATAAATTTTATAATACCGAACCGAACCATTCCCGAACCGAATCCCGAAACATTCACCCCTAATTGTGTATGTGGGACCCAACACACGGACCAATACAAGAAAATCATGGGTGGATCTCTAATGTCGGCAACAGTATCATACTTACTAATTTCAATGTTTCTATTCCCTCTTTTTTTTTTTTAAGAAATATAAATTATTTTTATTTTTGATTATTTTTACATAATCTCGGAAATATACATCACAATCAATGCCATTTCAAGGTATATCATTTCTCGGTGGATTATCCTACGTGGCATTGAAAACGGACGGGACACGTGGCGAGAGAGAAACGGAGGAGCACACTGTAGACTTTCGGTGTGAGCGAGCGTCCACACGGAACGACAACAACCCACATCCGAGTGAGATCCCCAAGATGAGTTCGGTCATCAGGGTTCACTAGATCCACCATTCACTAATCGACACGTGGCGACCAGAATCACATGCGGGACGGTGCACCGGATAGGGGTCCACCAGCTCCCACCATTCCCTCCGTTTCCTTACCTAGCCTAGCCCCTCACTTTTCGGCCCAATTACGCTAGGATACTTCAAACTGGGCCACGTTTTTTTTATGGAATCGCGATTTAATATAAAACGGCGTCGCTCTATTTGAGCAGCAAATGTTTGGGCCTCCGGCCCATTAAAAGCCCATGGTGAGTTTCAGTAGTTTTCCTATCTAAAAAATTATATCGAAGTTTTTGAGTATCAATATAAACAAATATAAGCAAACGATTTTTTTTAATAGAAATAAATCTATTATTTAAGACTTTCAAATAAATATATAAATTATGAAGATGTTTTCTTCCATCTAAATATTAATAGCTTAGTTTTGCAGTACATATGGTTTAAATAGAAATATAATATATTATTTATTAGGTTCGGATAGTTGGTAGTATTATATGGAAGGAAAAAAATTTGTCGTTTAAAGTTTTTGCAATTTTATGTATTTCATGATTTTTTTAAAATTTTAACCGAATTGTAATTATGAATAAGAAAATTTTAAACTGTCAAAATTCTTTACAAACTCGATATTCAATTTCTCTATATTCATTATAAGAAAAATTTATATTCAAAATATCCTGTTTTACAATAACCAATTTTTGTTTTTGTGTTTTCTAGTATACGGATTTAATTTGTTATCAAGGTTGTTAATTTTGATTACAAAAAGGATCACGGATGTGCTTTGTACGTGCACGTGTCCACGATGTGGAACATGGAACCCAGCCACCTTTTGGAAAAGTCTAAAAAATATTCATATAATTATGTCGTTTTCCTTCCCTTTTTTTATTTAAAAACATTCCAATGTCGTTATCGTAATTATATTCCCGTCTTTAACTAAAATCAAATTAAGCAATTCATTATGACACAATCAAATCACTGTCTTGCTCAAATCGTGGAGTTTGTGTTTTATTAATTGAAAACATCCTATCACCAAAATTATCAACATTTCATTTCTAAAAGAACGACAAAATTTCTTTATTTTTTTTATAAACGAATTATTAAACCCAAATTTTCAAACTTTGGATTTGTATAAATTTAATCAGCTCAATAATAATAATAATAATAATAGAAAATTTCATAAAAAAATACATCAATTATATTAAAAAGAACAATAGTTTTTCTAAAATATAAAAAACATACGTCTTTATAGAAAAAATTAACAATAATTATAAAATTAAATATTTTTTATTTTTTTATCACATTAAAAATTCCTTTTTATATTAATCTATTATGTGACCCACACGCGCTGGTTTGGCGCGTGCCGAATATATTCGGTCAGTGACGCATATGTGGTCTAGAACTAAAACTCCCAGAATAAAAAAGCCTCTTTATATATATATATGGTGGACCCCAAAGGCCTTTGAGATGACGATATTTTCACGATACATTCACGCAACGTTCACGTCATTTTCCAAGGATACATCTCACACGTTATTTTCATTGGAAATGAGATTCTCAACCGTTAGATTTTAGAACTATATCCAACGTGCCTTGACTCTTTTAAATATAGGATAAGATCCATGCGAGAGCACCGTAAATAGTGTGGAGTTATACACAGCAGATTAGTCTACAAGTGGCGAATGGCGGTGACCGACAAATTATGCGTGTAATTGCTGATCTTTTATTTTTGTCATGCACAAATTCTCGGGAGGTGAAAAGAGAGAAGAAAACGAAAAGGAGATTTTATTATATATCGCGAGAAAACGGAAATGGTAAATGAACGTAGCGAGAGTTGAAAGCGACAGGACAAGAGAGAGAAAGTGTGGGTGGCGGACCAGTTTGGACGTGTGTCCGAATATTCACTCAATTTGAGTTTGTTTTGAAATCCGTTGTTTCCATGTCTCGCTCGCTTATCAACCCATTTCTTGATAAGCTAATTCGACAATCTCATAAGCCAACGTACCTATCATCGATGTCTGCTCAGCTTATATCTGATAAGTCGGTACATCCTGAAAGGCCCCTCCTTCTGCAGAACGCGTCGAAGAAAGCAAGGACGTCTCTCTCTCTCTCTCTATCTCTCTCTCTCTCTCTCTCTCTCTCTCTCTCTCTCTCTCATCCTTTATCGTCTCTATCCACCTCTAAAAGCAACCCTTCAAAACCCTAGAAATCCTCGAATTCCGAGCTGCGATTTGGACTGAAATTAATCTTGTCCGAGTTGTCGAGCTCGAATCGAGCTGGGGCTCGAACTTGATCGTGCAATTTTACGGCTAATCTCGCGTGTGTTCTAGATTGAGGTCTGGATTTGCGGTCCGAGCCTTGGGGATAATGTCTTCGTTGAGCCGAGAATTGGTGTTTCTCATACTGCAATTTCTCGAGGAAGAGAAATTCAAGGAGTCTGTTCATAGGCAAGTCTATGTATATCTCTATATATGCATATATGTATGTATGTAGATAGATATGTATACCCGTGTACATGGACATCTCTGCAAGTTGATACGTTCTGAAGGGCATTTCTTAAAAGCTGGAGTCAAATTTAATTTCCGTCTCAGTTTTGTACTGCGTGAGAGATTGTTTCTAGCTATCGGTTCATCTGGAAAGGGGACTTGGTTGCCATAATTACATCTTCATGTGGGGCTTGGGGTTTTTAAAGCGTATATGTATCTGAAATTGAGCAGAAATGGGAAAAAGAATGAACACTCTGACACCAGCTGTTCAAAATTTTGTTAGATGTTCGCATGTTGCTCGAACCTCAAATCCTCTGCAAGACTAGATGTGGTTTTGGAGGGATCTGACTTTTGTTAGGTTTTCTGTTTTTTTTTTTCCTGATTGTGAATTGATTCCCTGTGTTAGGCTTGAGAAAGAATCAGGGTTCTTCTTTAACATGAAGTACTTTGAGGAGATAGTTCTGGCCGGAGAATGGGATGAAGTTGAGAAGTACTTGTCGGGGTTTACCAAAGTCGATGATAACAGATACTCGATGAAGATATTCTTCGAGATTAGGAAGCAGAAGTATCTTGAGGCTCTTGATCGGTATAATTAATCGACATCCATGTTTTGTCCTCTTGTACATCTCTTTCCTAGTTTAGATCCGCTCAATCGTTCTCGGATTTTATGTAGGCAAGACAAGGGAAAGGCAGTCGAGATATTGGTGCAGGACTTGAAAGTTTTCTTGACTTTCAACGAGGAACTTTACAAAGAAATCACCCTGCTTCTGACTTTGAACAACTTCAGGTACGAGACACGAGACTCAAAGTCCCTCGTGAACAGTTCATTTGTGGCAACATGAGTTTGGGACTTAAAAGACGAGTGGGTTTCATTGTTTGGAAGTCAAGATTACGGTGAAGATCCTTCGTGATTTTGTCGTCTCAATCGGTTGTTGTTGTTACGGATTTCTTTGTAATGATCGGGAAGTGTTCATGTCTTAATAATATCTTCTCGGGTCTCTATTGAATATAGGGAAAATGATCAGCTTTCCAAGTATGGAGACACTAAAACTGCTCGGGGTATAATGCTGATGGAACTGAAAAAACTTATTGAAGCAAATCCTCTTTTTCGTGATAAATTGGTGTTTCCTTCTTTGAGATCTTCGAGACTGCGGACTCTGATCAACCAAAGGTGTGTGTTATTCCCGTCTTATTACCAAAGGTGTGTTGTTCTTTGGAGTTTTGCTTGTCGGGTGATTCATGGTACACACGTTTTATTGCAGTCTGAACTGGCAGCATCAGTTGTGCAAGAACCCTAGGCCAAATCCAGACATTAAGACTTTATTCATCGACCATACATGCTCTCCTCCGAACGGTCCTCTTGCAGCTTCACCCGTCAATCTTCCTGTTGCTGCCATGGCGAAGCCGACTGCTTATCCATCGCTAGGAGCTCATGGGGTAAGACATTATCTCTTACTGCTGTATTCATAGTTTTTCATTTTATAAATCGTCAAATTTTCGAGTGATTTATGTTCTGCCGCCGTTTTTTATGTAGCCGTTTCCCCCTGGTGCTGCGGTTGCTAATGCTGGTGCTCTAGCCGGTTGGATGGCTAATGTCTCTGGTCCTGCTGCTCTCCAAGCTGCTGTTGTCACACCTTCAGCAATGCCCATTCCTCAGAATCAAAGTTAGAACTGCATCAATTTTCTAAATTTTCGTTTTTAGACTAATTGTTATTACCTGTTCGCTTAATGTTATGTTAATAGCAAACTACTTTTCTTTTTCTAAAAAAAAGTTTCAGTCTTGAAGCGACCCAGGACGCCACCAGCAACTCCAGGTATAGTAGATTATCAGAATCCTGACCATGAACTAATGAAACGACTCCGGCCTGCTCCATCTGTAGAGGAGGTAATGCAATATCTCCTTTCTCGAAAAAGCTCTGTTCACATAGCTCTTGCATTTTTCACAGATTGTAAAACTTTTTTCCGGTTTTCAGGTGACATATCCTGTATTTAGACAGCAAGCTCCATGGTCGGTGGAAGACTTGCCAACAAAGGTGGCTTTGTCGTTGCACTTAGAGTCCGCTGCCACTAGCATGGATTTCCACCCCTCACAGCAAACATTACTTCTTGGTATGGGACTTGAAACCACTTATGAAATCGTTAGGCAGTGATATTCTTATCACATATCCCGTTCTTTGTTCTTTGATTTTCTGAAATGAACATTGTGTTTGATCAGTTGGTTCTGCTGCGGGCGAAATCATTCTATGGGAACTCGCTGTTCGAGAAAGGCTGGCTTCAAAGCCATTCAAGGTCTGGGATATGCCTAATTGTTCATCACCGTTTCAGGTTTGTCTTCACAACTCGTAATGGGGTTGTGTAACTTGTGTTAGTGTTTGCTTTAAAACTCTTGCTGTTCGACTAATCGGATGTTAATAACTGATGCAAGAATGATGTATGAATAAGCTAGTGCTTGTTCAAGAATCTCATGTTTATGAGCTTTCTTCAGGCTTCTATGGTTAACAAGAAACCGATATCTGTCACTCGTGTTGCATGGAGTCCAGATGGCAGTTTCATTGGTCAGTGTCCCTCCACGCATTGGTTGTCGGTTTTCATGTTTTATCCCTAATTCCATCCTCCTCTTGAGCAGGGGTTGCATTTACAAAACATCTTATTCACCTGTACGCTTACACCGGGCCTAATGATCTTCGCCCGCATATTGAGGTGAGCATATATATTTTTGACCCTTTTATCATCAAAATCATTATGCTGTGATTGCCAACGGAATATTACACCGTTTTTTTTTCACGCAGATTGATGCCCATGTGGGTTCCGTGAACGACTTGGCGTTTGCTCATCCGAATAAACAACTATGCGTAGTTACTTGCGGAGATGATAAGCTAATCAAGGTGAGCCAAGAATCACAGGGTGTGTTCTTGATAAAATTTTCAACATTTGGCTGTCTAAAAGAACCAATGTGGAGCAGGTGTGGGATCTTTCTGGCCGGAAGCATTTTACATTTGAAGGACACGAGGCTCCTGTCTATTCCGTCTGTCCTCATCACAAAGAGAACATTCAGGTGTGTGACAGAGAATCGAGATGGACGGGGAATTATATTTTATCATCTGTTATTTTTCTCTTCAAGCCATTTGAAGATCACTGGGATTTATGTCCATTTTTGGATTTCAGTTCATATTTTCAACAGCTATAGATGGAAAGATAAAGGCATGGCTTTATGATAATATGGGTTCCAGAGTTGACTATGATGCTCCTGGTCGCTGGTGTACAACTATGCTTTACAGTGCTGATGGGAGCAGGTAAGATCTTTGAACTATCAATTCTTTCCATTCCTGTCTTTTCGAACCACTTATGAAAGTTGTCTTCATTTCACTGTCTTGGTCCCAGAAAAACTTCAAACATGTCCTTGAGATTGAACTAGTTTTTTTTCCCCTGAAGTTACCCTTGAGATGCCTTTTCTTTGTTCTTTGACGCTTTACAATGTAGAACATGACGAGGAATCTACCTGCTTAAACAGTTTTTTCTTTTCCATTGTACCACTTCAGTTTCTCTCCTTGAGTTTCTAGTAAGTTGTCCTGTTTTTTCTTTAGATTGTTCTCCTGTGGGACGAGTAAAGAAGGAGATTCTTTCTTAGTTGAGTGGAATGAGAGTGAAGGAGCAATCAAGAGGACCTATCTCGGGTTTAGGAAAAAATCTGCCGGCGTGGTTCAGTTCGACACCACAAAGAATCATTTTCTGGCCGTCGGGGAAGATGGGCAGATTAAGTTCTGGGATATGGACAACACCAATCCTCTGACCAGCATTGATGCCGAGGGTGGACTTCCGGTTAGTCAAACCGATGTGTTTTTTTCTCTCTTGGCTTGTCATCAAGTGTTCTTAATTTTTTTATTATTTTTGGGTATTGATGCTTACTCGTATCGATCACTTTCAGACCCTTCCTCGTTTGAGGTTCAACAAGGAAGGAAATCTTCTTGCTGTTACTACAGCTGATAATGGATTTAAGATATTAGCAAACACAGCTGGGTTCAGATCTCTGAGAGCCATGGAAAGTCCAGCTTTTGAAGCATTACGAACCCCTGTTGATTCTTCTTCTATGAAAGCTGTAACATTTCGTAACTTATATATATGTTTATCTTGTGAAAAACATGCCCTGTTGTCATGATGGTTAACCCACTTTGGTTGTTGTGTTAGGTTTCTGGTGCTCCTGTTGTGTCTGCCACTGCTGTCAGTTGTCAAGTTGAACGGGGCTCACCCGCCATATTACAAATGCCGGTACATCACCTGTCACACTTTCATTTCCATTTTTGCCTTTTGGTTGAATCTTTTACTCTGTTTTAGGATTTCTATCGACGTATCGATATTTACTAATTTTGTTCTGGTCTTTGATCAAGAACGGAGTTGATCCCTCCAAGTCAAGAGTTGATGACGCAACGGACAAGACCAAACCTTGGCAATTGTCTGAAATCCTCGACTCTGTTCAATGTCGCCAGGTCACTTTGGCCGACAGCACAGACTCGTCCACAAAGGTTTGCCTCAATTAACTTTTCTCCAAAAGTTTTCTGCCTAAATTGAAAAAATCGTGTCTTAAATTTTCATGTTACATGGCAATTGCAGGTGATTCGGCTTCTTTACACGAATTCTGGAGTCGGGATCTTATCTCTCGGTTCAAATGGTATACAGAGGCTATGGAAATGGGCTCGCAATGAACAAAACCCTAGTGGCAAGGTAATCATATGAGAATTCTGGTGACGGAATCTCGGCTTGAGCTCAATGACCGACTGAAAGGGCAAGCTTTTGCAATGTAATTTACGGTGTGTGAACTATGCAGGCCACTGCCAGTGCGGTCCCTCAGCATTGGCAGCCGAGCAGTGGTCTTCTCATGACCAATGACGTCTCGGGTGTGAACCTCGAGGAGGCGGTTCCCTGCATAGCTCTCTCGAAAAACGACTCGTACGTCATGTCAGCTGCGGGTGGAAAGGTTTCATTGTTCAACATGATGACTTTCAAGGTACATATATCACTCAAAATTCACCATCATTTGATGTGATGTTTTCCGAAAGCAAAAACTTCGTTTTCCCATTTAGCCTTTCAGTTATAGCCGTGACCAGAAGCCAAAAACTCGGCATTTATAAAGAAACCTACCTTTCAGGTGATGACAACTTTCATGGCACCTCCACCAGCATCGACATTCTTGGCCTTCCATCCTCAGGATAACAACATCATCGCCATCGGTATGGAGGATTCCACCATTCACATCTACAATGTCCGAGTAGACGAGGTAAATACCATCATGCATATGTAAATATCAGGTGGAAGACCGGGAAAGGATTCAAGCCAACTTCAATGAACTCCTTAAGTTTAAAGGGTGTCGGTCGGTTTCCATTTCCAACATACATTTTCTAAAGTTTAACGGGAGGAATTCCGTGAACTGGTGTTAGTTAGTTCTTTTAGAAACAAAAAAAAAAAGGACCCGCGAAGATGTTTTAAGGCAGATTTTCTCGTAGATTCACGGGTTTTTTTCTGCAAATCTTCCCCCTTTTTTGCTTTTACCATTTTAACTGTTAAATTTTCTTGTGCGGTGTCATCTGGTTCATCACTTACACTTGTACTGTGTTGTTTCACCAGGTGAAATCTAAACTGAAGGGTCACCAGAAACATATAACAGGCTTAGCCTTTTCTACAACTCTGAGCATCTTGGTTTCATCTGGTGCCGATGCTCAGGTATTTCGTGTTGCATTGACGACTTCGGTTTCATCCCCGTAGAAAGAATGACGTTACAGTTGTCGTCCCCGATTTTTGCGTTTTCGCGAAAGAAATAGTCGGGACGTCGAATAGTTGAACAAAAAGCCGGATTCAAACTATATTTTCGTCTGTTCGATTGTCTGACTAATGGTTGATGCATCTGATGCTTATTGTTTCTGTTGTCTATTTAGATATGTTTTTGGAGCATTGACACATGGGAGAAGAAGAAATCGGTTACGATCCAGATGCCGGCAGGAAAAGCGCCCACCGGAGAAACACGGGTTCAGTTCCATGCCAATCAGATTCGTATCTTGGCAGTCCATGAGACGCAACTGGCGATATACGATGCTTCCAAGATGGAATGCATCCGACAGGTATGAGGACCGATAATTGCAGTGAATCATGATTTGATTATAGTGAAAATTTCCGTAATTTATAAACTCCGAGACTAGGTTCTTCCCACACATGATACCCGAGGAATTCCTCGACGAAACTTGATTTCGATCACTTACCGATACACAGTCCATGTTATTGCTCATATTCTTCGACACGCTTAAATCATTCTTATGTTCATGTCTTCCATGTCACAGTGGATTCCGCAAGATGGGTTGTCCGGTCCGATATCTTCGGCAGTTTATTCGTGCAACAGCCAGTTGATATATGCCGCCTTCCGTGATGGCAACATCGGAATTTTTGACGCCGACAGTCTTCGGTTAAGATGCCGAATCGCTCCCACCGCCTACTTGCCTCGAGGGTAAACTTCAAATTCACTTTGTATATCTCATGTATCGATCCTGTCGTAGGTTGATAGTGGGGTCGGAAAAAGGTCGGAACTTTGAGCGAAAAAGACCGCAATCTCATCTCATTCTCTAGTTTCTTTCTGACGGGACTATAAAATCCGCCGACCATGTTGTTCAATCGTGCTAAATTTTACGGGTTTCGTGTCGTTAAACCTCGTGATCGCGTTTAAGCTGAAAAAGACTTTACTCTATGTTGTATTGCGCTGTGTCATCAGGAGCCAGGGCTTGGCCCCTCTGGTCGTGGCGGCTCATCCGCAAGAGCCGAACCAGTTTGCGATCGGTTTAACCGATGGGTCGGTTAAGGTGATAGAACCGACCGAACCGGAGGGCAAATGGGGGATGGCTCCACAGTCGGAGACGATGAATAGCATGACGACTTCGTCATCCACCACAAGCAACCATGCCTCCGAACAGTTAAGAAGATGAGAGAGAAAGTTAGTCTTCTTGCACTTTGTAATGAAATCTCACTTCACTTTGTAGATGTTTTTTCCCCCACCGCTCTAGTACGGCAACGATATCTTAATGTAAAAAAAAAAAGCCTTCGTAGTGTTAGAATTCCAAAGGAAACTGAATTTCCTTCTCATTTTCGGAGTTTAGTTTTGTAACAAAGCTTAATTAAAATTCATTTTGAAGTCATTTTCTACTCAGCCTAATAAAAATAAGTCTTAACGGAACTTAAAACGTCTCTTCTAACTTGAGTTCGAATGTCAAATTTGGAGATAGAACATATAATCCAAATCCAAATCAAATGGTTTACTTTCGATCTCGATATTAGTACTTTCGACCCCGATATTAGTTTGAATCTTGGTCTAAAATACGTGGTTATCAAAAAAAGTTTTTCACTAAAAAAAATAGAGAAAAATAATTCTGATATCACATTGAAACAACAACAACGTTTTAATCCCAAATTTATTTAGAAACCCTTGAATAAATTTATATATATTCAATCAATCTATAAAATAAAACACAGAAATATATAATGAAAATCTCGCATATCATCTATTCGAATACTATTAGTTTTTTTATAAATATCCTTTTAATATTTGTAAATATCTTACTTATATAATTTTATATTTTAAAACCCACCATAATTAAAAACTCTTTTGAGACTCCATCGTAAGAATTTTCGAAATAGATAAATACAATATGCACCATTGTGTTACGACTGAGGTTTAAAAATCTAAGATCCATATGTCTGTCTGATTCTAACCACGAACCATGACAGAAAGAGACAGAGAAGTATACGTTACCATGTGTCCTGTCATGGCTCCGGCAGCAGAATGCCGTCCCCATCATACAGCAGCGTCCCCGACCGATTCAGCGGTCTGCATTTCTCTCCCATCAGTATCCTCTTCTTGCAGAGCTCCTCCTCTTCTCCAATGGCGTGCTCCCTCACCTTTTCTATGGCTCTCGCCTTCAACCTCCTGGCTATGGTCATGATGCTCGATGATACCCTTTTGATCTCTCGCAGGGAATCCATTTTTTGATTAGCTTTGGCACTTGTCGTCGTCATCTTCCTCGAGACACCAGAAATCACCGAACTCACCTTGACCAGGAAAAGATTCTCCTTCTCCTTGCCCTCCCTCGCCATCTCCATGTTCATCGTTTCTCCTTCCTCGTTGTCCTGTTTCTGAGTCCTGCTTGTTTTCTTCACCGATATCTTCGGTATTTTGAAACCGATCTTCCTTTCGTCGACCGAAACCCTGATTTCGTACGTGCCGAGCACCTTCCTGGGAAAACCCGTTGCCTCGCACGTGATGTTCGGACGAGGGTTAGTCTCTGATACCAATTTCGCCATTGTTGGAGTCATGCAGCTTTCTCTCTCTCTTCCCCTCTTGACGACTGCCAGGAGGTGATCACGGAGTCTTTATAGACTTCTGCTACCCGTTTTGCCCTTTGTCTTTGGTTCATTGATTCATTGGATAGGGGTAGTTTCGGAAATTACCTGGTCAGAGGATTACGTGGCAGAGAGATCGTGAAAAAGGTTTAATTTCGATGCGGGGGGGGGGGG
>NW_010970490.1:3430932-3436976 GCF_000463585.1 Tarenaya hassleriana | reverse complement strand
GGGGTGGGGGAATTCATTTATTCACAAGAGGATATGATCATCATTGTTGCAGGATTTTGTCTTTGAGAAATTAATATTTGAAAATTTATTTGATATACATGTACATATACATCTATGATATAACATTTTTTTTTTTGGGGATGTGAGACAATTATGTGTTTACATGTTCACTTTCTTAATTACCAAATTAACTCCCTGCTAGATTCTTTGCTATGTAATTGTTTTAAAAATTCAAATGATTAGGTTATAATTAATAAATTACCTTTTTGTGGTTGCTAAGGAAATTGACCCCGTATTAAATATAGTTTCATTTGTTTGACCATTTCTTTTCTGGCAAAGATTTTTTCAATTGAGAGAAATTTTGGGTTGGGCCTATTTTTAATGGGCCATATTCAATATGGATCCGGATCCGGACCCGGGTTGACCCGGTTCTGGTCCGCCCATCATTCTCCCTCCCTCCCACTGGGCAAAAACCCTTCTCCTCCCTTCCCTTCCATCCCTCTCGATTTCAGAGGTTCAAAAAAAAAAAAAAGAGGTCACGGATTTTTGTTGGTTTTTTTCCCTTCTGATCGATTTCTGTATGGCGATGAACTTTCTTGCGGTCCGAATCTCGAAGCTTCTCAGGAGCTCGCCCACTACCTCTCCTCTAGGTTTCTCTCGCATTTTTCATGAGCTTTTGTGTTTTCTGGTTCCTTCGTTTCATAGGAAATTTTGTTAGCTTCTTACTTACTTTCCCGGAATTTTGTTTTTCTTTTTTCTCCGTTTGATTTCCGTCTATATTCGTTTCTTCACTAGTTTTTTCTACAAAGTTCTTTTTTTATTGTTCAATTTTTTTTTTTCCAATTACGATTGCTTCCAGGAATCTTTCTCTAAGTTGCGTATTCGATGAACAAATCTTCCGGCAATCAGCTGAATCTTCCGCTTCTTTTTCAGTAATATTTGAGGAAGCCTCTGTATTTCATCTTCATTTGTATGAAGTACCACATTGACATTTGCTTGACTGTTTCTTTTCATTGTTGTGAATGCAGTTGCAAGTGCTGGAAGAAGTGCGAGGTCGTGGTTTTCGAGTGGTTCGATCGATGAGGAGATTTTGGATGAAGGTTTCGATCAAAGCCCTCCTGGAAAACCAGAGCTTAGACCCCAAGGAGTTGATCCCCGTAAGGGGTGGGATTTCCGCGGTGTTCATAGGGTAATGTTTCATCAATAACAGATGATTCCTTTTTTTTTTGTACTAATGGCGAGAAAAAAAGGGTATTGCAATGAATTGGACATATTCATTTTGTTGGGTATCATTGTATTGGATGTGTGGCTCTGCTACTTCAAATTCCAGTCAGAGCAATTAGATGTATTTCGTGATTTTCTTCTGTTGTTTGGTTGCTGAGAAAATCCAATGGAAAAGGAATAATCTTTCGTGTTTGATGCTTTGGTAATTTATGCGATCCGAATGTCTGATTGATGGAATATCTCTTTCAGATCATTATTTGGATGCCTTTTTCTGACTTCGTTTTATCGTTCATCTTCCTTACCCGTTATAGTTCTCTTTTGTTACTTTGGTGTCTTAAAATTCATAATTTTATTGATTTTTCTCCTTTTCATTCCCTCTTTATCTAGTCATTGCAATATAAAAAATGATAACTTTGTCAGCATTCGGATGTATTTCCTGGATTTGTGGGATTGGTCATCATGTCATCTACATTCCATTGCTATGTTGCTCCTGCAGTAACAGGAACAACTCGTTTCAATCGACATTTCCTTGGATTTTCCACTTTCTCTGATTGTTCATCTTCTTTTGTTCATACAGGCAATCATTTGCGGGAAAGTAGGCCAAGCCCCTTTGCAGAAAATCCTGAGGAATGGACGAACAGTCACAATCTTCACGATAGGAACTGGAGGCATGTTTGATCAGAGGCTTGTGGGTACAAACAATCAGCCAAGACCGGCTCAGTGGCATCGTATCGCAGTTCACAACGAAGTTCTCGGCACTTACGCTGTTCAGAAACTCATCAAGAAGTACTTGAACATGTTTTTAGATACTCGAAATGAAATCACATTAGGAGTTTGTGTTTATAACTTCTGTTGTGATTCTTTGGTGCAGCTCTTCGGTATACATTGAAGGAGATATCGAGACTAGAGTGTACAATGATAGCATTACCAGTGAGGTGAAGAGTATTCCAGAGATTTGTGTTCGCAATGACGGTACATTTCTTTCTTTTTTTTTCCTTTTGCAGCAGCAGGTAGGATTAGAAGTTATAATAACAGTATCACTTTCGTTGTTGCAGGGAAAATTCGACTGATTAAATCCGGGGAAAGCATCAGCAAAATCTCTTTCGATGAGCTAAGTTCGTTCTCGTTTTCTTGGCTTGTTTAGTTCGACCAGTAAATGTATAATATATATATATATATATATATATATATATATATTAAGAATTCAGTTTTTCTGTGTTGTTTTCTGTAATTTTTTAACTTTTAACTTCCTGTTTTCTCAGAAGAAGGATTGTTTTAGTCGGGATCAAGACCAAGGCAAGAACATTTCATCGCTCTGAAGGGTAGATAAACGAAAGAATCTACGGGTTTCTTGAGAGAAAATAAATACAATGAACATTGCGATCCTAGGTGTGTGTTCAGATTGTGACTGTAGCATAGCGAACATCTCTTTCTAGGGTTCAGATTGTGACTTCCGGTTTGTCAAACCGATTAATTGCAATTTTCAGACCGATCGGTTGTGGTTTATTGTTCAGTTTGAATTCTTGATAATTGGTATTTCTGCACGCGTGTATCTACGATTATATATACATATTTAAATTAAATACTGTCAAAGCAGAAATGTACAAAGGAGGAAATCATCTGCTTCTCAAAACGGTGCGTTTCAAGTTCAAGAGAGAGTGAGCTGAAACACCATCTATGTATGTTCTGTTCTGTAACATCATCATCATCTTGTGTTTTTCCTTTGTTCTTTACAAAAAAAACTGTGCAGCTGTTTCACTTGCCATGACCGGTTCTGCTGCCTGGTCGCTGAGTCCGTGGTCTCTGTAGCTGTGACGTCACGGTGCTTGGAGGTTTCCGGGTCGGTGGTGGAATCAATGACGGGATAAAATTCCTGGCAGTGGAAAAAACCGAAGGTACCAATTTAAATCAACAAACTATTTCTTAGGAAGTCCAATATGAGAATCATCAGTGAGTTTGGATTTTTTTATGCATTTGCATTAATATGTTGTTACCTGGTTTCTTGGGTTTTGGTGTTTCTTGGAGGAGTTTTCTTTGCTCTGGAATTGGCTATAACTGGGATGTTAGATACTCTAGGCACGTTAACTTGAACGTTTAGTTGCCACATCAAATCCGAATCCGAGCAATCGCTTGCTCTACCTTCATCTGATTCGATATCTGTAAGGCTTTGCCCTCCGAAATCTTGGCCACCATTGTTTCTGCAGTTCGAAGACGAAGGAAAAAACATGATGTTCTTGTTTTACATGTGTGTTATCACAGAATGGGAAACCTAGTTTACTTACAGAGGTGGTTCTGGGCGGTAGAATTTCTCGGGAGAATCTGGATGCTCGTCTGGAAATGATTCTTCGAGTTTGTTCAGTATGGCTTTGTCAATCCAATCCCCGGATCCAGGTATTCCCTCGTCGTCTTTTGCATCTAGCGACGGGCTTGGCCATGACATTGAAGGCGATTGTGTTATCTCATGGAGATCTAAGCTGTGTCTTCTTGATGATGTAGAATCACTGAAAATCTGTCAAAAACGTTTGCTAAACAGGGTTTTCTGAGAAACCCGGTATGACCCATATAAAAGCTGCGCTTTGCTTAGGTTGCTCGATATGGAGAAACATACCTCTGATCCACTCAGATCCTCAGTCTGTTGCTTATGACTGCTCGGTAAGTTGACGATACTTGCGAGTTTCGGTCGCGGAGAAGGAGATTCAAGTGATCTTCTTCTCATTATTCGATCACGGTTTCCAGATATAGAGGTTTGTACATCAGGACTCTCTCCTTCTTTCCTTGCTAAGGCCATTCTAAGACTAGCAATCTGACAAGCCCCAAAGATAAAAAGGTACATGAGAAAGGTCAATAAAAAATGGATACTTTATTGTACATGTGTAGTAAAAGTTCGGTAAAAACCTGTTCTTTGAGCTCTTTAACCTCTGAGTTGTCTTTGTTCACACGTGCAGCGCCTAGCTCTACACTGCCAACTCGTTCAGCAAACTTCAGAGTGCTGATCGTTTCCCCGAGAGTATCTGCCTCTGGACTGATGTGAACGAACATAAGGGTCTTGGCCGATCCTCCTAAACCACAGTTCAACGCTTTAATGGAGAGTAGGGTTTATGGTGAAAACATTGCAGAGGGATTCAGACAATAGTTTGAGGATTCTTTACCGAGCGAGTCTTGGAGCAGCTGGGTTAGCTTACTATTTCGGTAGGGGACATGAGCGTTCTTCTGGGAAAGCGAAGAGATGACATCTCCAAGAGCCGAGAGAGACTTGTTGATGTGTTGCGCCTCCTTCAGTCTGTCTCCAGTGACCTCGGATTTGTCCACTCTCTCGCTTCCGGCTAGGTCAACCAGATGCATTGAACCATGTAGAGTAGCCCCTGAGGTCAGGTCTCTACCTTGAACATGAACTGTGAGACAGCTGCAACAAGGGATTAATTGTGAAGGAGGAGGTTATTACAGTATCCAAGATCGTCATCAATGAATCAATTGAGTGATTGAAACTGAAAAAAAAAAAAGCGAGAAGAGAAGAAGGATCACACCTATGAGACCGGCTACTTCTGTCATTCATGGCTGTTGCGCTCACTGCACGGTTCTTTTGTCCAAGATCCATCAAATGTATAACATCGGAAGTTGATGAAACAGGCACGAGGTTCGCTTCCGGTACGTTGAGTCCATTGTGAGAGTTGTTTCTGATCTCTAATGTAATTCGAGGTTAATGATAAAACAATCTTAAAAGTATCAGACAATTGTTTGAAGAAAACAGGAAAAGAAAATCTGTTTCAAATGGAACGGCAGAAGAACATTTCAGTTGTTGAAAGGATATCTTCGGTTTTGGCCATCTGGGGCCAGGAGATCTCTGACTTGTTCATTGTAGATTTCGAGCATCTGGACCGAAATGTCATAGCAGATTGTGTCTTTCCTTTGACTCGACAGAAGAAACAGATCTGCCAGTGCCCTGTAGTTCACACCTAGACCTTCTTCTGTAAGTTCCTTTGGTCCTGTCTAAGATTGGTGAAACCAAACATATTGAGATCTTTGTTTTTTTGTTTTTTTTCTGGGTTTTATGATAAACGAAGTTAAAACCAATAGTTACTTACCATGGTATAAGTTTTTCCAGATCCCGTTTGGCCATAAGCAAAGATACAGACATTGTAGCCATCAAGAACGGACCGGATCAGCGGCTGCATGTCCGAAAACACTTCCTCTAAAGGATCAAGAAAATCATTCCTCGGTATTAGTCATTGAGCAACATGCCCAGAAACACAAAAGGCTTGATAAAGAATGGAGAAATAACACATGAAAAGCTTCCTAACCTTGTGTTGCAGAAGGGCTAAAGACCTTGTTGAATGTAAACAATTTCCGTCCTTCTTTCCCATACTTTGCCGGCAATCTGATCGTGATAGTTCCTTCTTCCATATGATCCACTGTACTCAAAACATTTGGTTGACCCGACAAGAATGGTCTGACCCGACAGTACACCCTTATATTCCCTGATCATGCAATGAACGAATGTTTTAAGGTGTATATTCCCCTAAATTCCCTAGATGGGCACATAAAAAAGTGTGCATAAATGTGTCAAATTCACCTTTCAGGTCCTGCACTAGATTGTATAACTTGCGGTTTTCTTCAAGAACCCTTTTGTAACCCGTGGCCGCGTACGCTAAACCATGAAGATGTTTGCCTATGTGACAGAAAGCAATGCCATTATGAGCCATTTTCTTGTTGAAGGTTAGGATCTGAAAAAGAAAAATGCAAGAACGTGACGTGAATTGGCTCACCTAGATTAGAGAATTCTTCTTGGTACTTCATCTGCAACAGTTGCATTGTCGACAGTT
>NW_010970490.1:3386192-3430832 GCF_000463585.1 Tarenaya hassleriana | reverse complement strand
GCTGCGTGGTAGTTCATCTGCAACAGTTGCATTCCTGCTTTTGTAACGTTTAGTGATTGCTTCAGTTCCTGTGGAGAATGAATGAAAGCTGCTAAAACTCTATCCATACGGTTACCAGAAAAAGACTGAATAGATGTATGATACAATAAAAACTTACCTGGATAAATCTCTGTTGTTTCAGAAGAATCTCCCTTTCTTCATAATTTTCGGAATTTTCTCTTCGAAACTTTTCATTATCGAGCTGTGACAGAACATCTTCTTCTGTCTCCTCCTGTTGTCTAACGACGCAATGCTGAAGATTTACCTTTGTGTCACAGTATGAGTCATCTTCTGGATGCTTTGAACTTGTCTTCATCTGAAGAAACAGAAATAAGAACTTTATAGGAACAGAGCCAGATTAAAATCTCGAAATCATAACAAATTTGACATGTCCTCACCATTTCACTGTGGATTGATAAGCGCCGTTCAAACTCTTCCATAACTTTGTTCAACATAGATTCCACGATCTGGCAAGATTAGAGTAGACAGAGAAATCAGATTTCCCAGATAAGAATTCCGCAGAACAGTATCAAATGTCAAAAAGGAACTCGAAGATATCATGGAGGCACAACATACTTACTGTCGGAATTTCTTCAGACTTTCTGTCTGAAAGAAAAGAGCGAACAAGCGCATTTATGGATCTAGAATCTCCCTGAGAATTAGCATAAGAGTGTAAGGCTTAGAAACAGTTCATCGCAACTCATGTCACCGAAACAAAAGCCTGGATCAACAAGAGGTTAATTCCACATACTCCTTCGTTAAGTTCTTGTCCAAGATCGGAACAATGAGGCTGATCACTTAATGAACTGTCTGCAGACTTGGTTCTTGATATGGAACTCATAAATGGCTCTGAAGTTTTCCTTAAAAATGGTCTTCCAAATCCACAATTAGGCTTAATGTTCATTCCGTATCTCCATGAACCGATTCCACCGTTCTGTTTCCACTCGTCGTAGGATTTAAGTGCGAGAACACAATTCACTATCCTTGCAGATTTGCCTCCCTGAAAATTTTGTGATCCAGCAAATTCATTATCGATATATGCCCGTGTTTCTTTATGCTTCAAAGCATTTTACCTTCTCCAGATCAGAAGCTTCAAAAGATGGCAAACCCATTTCCTCTACTGCAACCAGAAAATTCCTGATGTTTTCGAAGTATTGGAAAGCAGAAAGAGCAGCCCCATCTGCAGAATCGCTCGGTGCCTCGACAACCTGTAACAAGTAGATGCGGCCATGTTTTGATCTTTCAAATGAACTGCGATCATTCAAAGTCTGAAATATATATACATGCACACATTCATTCATCCATATATACAATCTAAGCATGTTACCTTTGGCACGGATCCAGGATTGATTTTGTTAAGAACATTGCAGAGTATGATACCGCTTCGCAATGCAAGCCTGAAATCTTCTTCATCGGGTTCTGCCGGCATATCTCTACCGCCAATAACTCCGGCCATTCTTCTTAGCCACCCTGCGGCTTCATATCTTCTCAAAGCTACAGGGCAAACAATTTTTTCAAGCAATTATCTCTCTATGAACATTACTGATGATGACACTAGAAACTGAGAATGAATCACAGAAATGAAACAAACCATGAACGAAATGCAAAATCTGATCGATAATTCATGAAACGATTGCAAAATTTCCTCATTGCAATCGAACCCATTATCACATACCTGGAATTCACCGGATCAAACTCATTTCATATTAATTTTACATTATTCTATTGCTCTAAGCGAATGAACAAATCGGTAAAATGCTAAAATGAAACTGAGAAATGATGGATCAGGATTCGCGGAGATAAAAAGAAATACGATCGATCGACTCACAAGATTCCTCGACTTTCCGTGGTGCCAAACAGACGTCACTCGATCGAGTTCCATGCTGTTGGAGAACATCTTCCACAATGGATACTACGGAAAACTGGAGATCGTTGCTCTCCGATGTCGCCATTTCCATGGACAATAATCGAATAACGAAATCTCACCCGGAAAAAAAAAATCCCCCAACCCAAGGATCAAAAGCCGATTCAGGTCAAGTCGTTTAATTGAAGGAAGGAGATTCTAGGTGAAGAACGAAGAGAGAAGTTTGCGGTTTATATAGGGAGAGAATAAGCGCGACGAAAGAGAAAGGCCCTTTGAAATGAATTTTCCCTCACTTTCTCTCTCATTTTCTCGCCTTTCCCCTTTACCACTCTCTCTCTCTGATGAAAAAGCGTAGAGAGAGAGAGAGAGAGGCGCGATATACTCCGAACGTCCAGGTTCGTTTCGTGGCTGTTGGATTATATATGTTTTCTAATTTATTTTCACAACTTAATTCTAAACAATTTTCTAATTTGTTATTTTTTTTCCTATTTCATTTATGACATTAATTTCTTTTTATCTTAATAGTCAAACGTGAAATTTTGCCTATTTTTTTAATAAAAGAATGTTTATTTTGAGAACTATAATGGCGATTAGCTAAAGTTATTAGAGATTTAAAATTAAACATAGTAAGAGCGAATGAAGGAGGGTAGAACGGTAATTGCGGAACGCCATTCCCTCCAACGATAAACTAATATTCAAACCGGTGTTTCGGATCCCCCGAACCCAAAAGGCGCGGGCTCCAGGGAGAACGTGGCAGAACTGTAATTAATTTGAAAAACGAGGGTTTATTATGAAAATAATAATAATAATAATAAAATGGGCTCAGGAAATAATGGGCCCACGTAAAAGGCCGCCCAAGAAAAATGCCGGCTAAAGGGAGGATTGGGCACGCAAAGTTCAGATCAAAAGCACCTATCAATTTCTTAACCCTCAAATATATATATACATATATATGTGTATATATATATATAGGAAAAAAAAGTGAGAGAGACTCCGAGAAAGTTGGAGGGTTAGAAGGGCATAAATGTAATTTTGCTATGGATGCAAAATCTACGGGAAAACACACTCGGGGATGACTAATAAAAGCGATTTTACGATCAAAGACTCGAATTTGTGAGTTATTGATGTCAAATATTTCAACATTTTTTTTTAAATTCTCTTATATATATATATATATATATATATATGTATATGTTTGCGTGTGTGTGTGATTGAGATGGAGATGGAGATGGAGATGGATTACTCTCTTATTGGTGCTTTTGGGGACATGTTTCCAAATTAAATTAAAAAATAATTACTTTTTAAAAAAAAAAAAGAAAAAGTGTGTCTACGCCCTTAGAGACACTAAAACTCTTTTCCAATAGTTTAATGTTTGCCGAAGCAGACACTTCAAAAACAAACCCCTAAAACCCTACAAAACTTCATCATTCCTCATTTGGATAAAAGTCCTTTCCAACTATGTATGTATATATATGATTATAAATATTGGAAAATTATATTTCTTTATACGGTGAGAATCCGTTTTCATAACCTTTGGATCGGACACCGTTCGGTCCCGCGGCCGTACGATATCTCGTACAATAAACTCCCTAACTTTGTACAATATCCGTCAAACCACGCGGAACGGATAAATCAGTCGAAACTGATCAATTCAGGGGAAATTCAGACTTTAGAATTAATCGAATCCACAACATCGTGTTTAACTGATTTTCCAAAAAAAAAAACAAAAAAAAAGACTATTTGTTTAACGGTTGGCTATTTATATCCAACGTGTAAAATTAGATAATGACTTACGATATTATAGACATCTCTATTCTTTAATATATATATAGACTAATGATCGAATTGCATTGTAAATAATCATGGTGCCACTACAAATATATATATATATATATATAAGTTTGATATAATTGTATAAAATTGAAAGGCAATATATAATAATATGGGTATGCTATTAAAGACCAATATCCATTGGATTGGACAGCTCAACCATATTATGTTAGGGGTAGGGGCTGTGTATTGTATGTATATATCGTATTTAGAATAAATGTATAAGCAAAGTTATGCTTTTACAGGTTGGTGCGTTATGCTCAGCAGTGGAGTTGGGTTCTTTAAAAATTTGTTTTGCAAAAATTCATATCGATCTTCATAACTAATTGAATGCGAATTGATTACAAAGTAACAAAAAAATATCGAATAAAAACAATTATTTTTACAATAAAGATTAAATCCGAAACGACTATAATTCGAATAAAACCAAATTTTAACTTAATAATAAAACAATGAAACCCGAATGTATTTAATTTCCAAAACTAAAAAAACTCGAACAGAAATTTGACGTGAACCTCAGTATAAAGACATGTTTATTTGTATAAAACAATAAGAAATCACAAAATTTAAATTCAAATAACAATTTTGTTCAAGGCCCAAATACTGAAATTGAGCCCAATGAGCTTAATTTATTCATCGTATTTACAAAATAAAACCCTGTGGACTCCAATTTCTATATTAGTTTTGTGGGCCCAATTCTCTATCCAGATAGCCCAGTGGGCTAATATGCCCTAATTATTTTTTTTTGTTTTGTTTTTTAATTACTATTATATTTTCCCAATTAAGGGTTTTTCAAAGATCACGAAATAAAAAGTTGTATGCATAATATTTAAACTGTAAAACAAAGGAAATTTATTTATTTTTTGCTTAAAATATAATGAAACAGTAGAAAACAATAATTGCTCTGTAGCTACCTATTAAAATTATTATTTTTAGTATTGGTAACAATCAAAATTGTTTGTTTCATCTATTATTTTATAAAGACATATTATAGAAATCATATTCTTCACATAAATAGAATTAATTGTTTTTCTTTAACCACACATATTAATAGCATTAATTTCGGATATCTTTTTGTATAATGTATGATGTTTACCAAATAAAAAAATGTCCCTTCCTTTTTAAAAGTTTGGAGGTCTGCCTAAACCATTTCGCAATTTAAAAATCCAGGCACATATCGACCGTCAGATCTCGACGTAGTGGCCGTCAGATTCTAGTCATCTGGTGTGCTCGTCCACAGGAGATATCTCCCTCACGTGTTTACAATTACATCCTAACAAAAGCTGGAAAAGTCAAAAAGGCCCAGGAGCAGCTTCAACTGCTACCGGATTGGTCCAGGGTATTATCGTCATTTGTTAGAGGAACGTTCCAACCTTCCAACCCGTCGTAGCCTTTAAACAAATCGATCCCTTTCCCAATTTCGCCCTATTCTGCAAAAATTCGAAGGAAGGAAAAAAAAAATTGTAAATACGGAAGAAATTAACGCGGGGGAGGAAAAGGATCACGAAGAGCGCAACCATCGAAATTTCTTCGTCTCCTTCTTCTTCCTCTGAGGTTTGTTTTCTCGCTGTGTCTATGCATGTGTGTGTATATATGACGGGGATGATAGTAATCTGGATTTGTGTTTGTTTTGTTTGACCTTTCCTCTTGTAAAAGAAAGGAAATTCGTTGTTTTTTGTGTGGGTTGATTTCTGTTTCGGAAGGATCTGCTTTCTGTATCGGGTCCGATTTGACGTTGCATGAGAAATACTGGGTAACGGTAGAATGGGTGTATTTGGAATCAAATCAAGGGTTTTTCTGAGATGATTAGGGCAATGGTGTTACGCGTCTGATTTGTTTTGATTTTTTGCGCTGATTTTGACATTGGCAGTGCAGATCGAGTAGGTGGTTCCGGAATTTTGTAGAAGAGAAAGATTGTGGTTTCCAGTTTGGGTTGAAGTTCATACCCTATTTATTTCTAAGGCGGAAAATATTGGGGGAAGAAGAACTGAAGGATCTTCGTAATTTTTTCGGTACAATTTGATTTAGAAATGGATTCATGAGCTGAGGAATCTGATAGTATTTATTGGATTTGGATTTGGATTAGTGGTTGTAGACGTTCCTCTCGGTAGCCTGCTTAAGTGTGCAGTGTTCGAGGAGCATATGGGAAGGGGAGACAAGTTCAGTTGTAAAAGAAATTTGAATAAAAGGGTTAGATCGAATGATAAGGGATCAGATGAATCAGATGAGGATTATGTTGTATCTGACGAGGAGGAAGAAGAATCTGAAGCTGATTTAGAAGAATATCGCTCATCTTTAGACGGAGGTGAGTCGGAAGAGGGTTTCAATGGCGCGGAGGAAGAGGAGTTATATGAGCTGGAGGAGGAGAATGTGAGGCAAAGGAGTTTCGGAAGGCCAAAAAGAATAGAGGGTCACCGTGCTGATCGGAAAATTGGGGGAAAGAAATCGAGAAAGATGAATAAGGTGGTGTCTGATGATGAAGAGGAGGAGGAGGAAGATAGGATGGATTATGAGGAAGACGAAGGGGAAGAATTGAGTTGGAAAACAAAGGTTGGAAAGCCAAAGGCCAAGAAAGAAGATGAAGATGATGACTATCAGGAGGGGGAGGATGACGAGGAGGAGGAGGAGGATGATGGTAATGAAGAAGAAGAGATATACATGGAAATGGTCAAGAGTGAAAAAGTGGATGAAGGTTCCTTGCATAATAGCGAAAACGGATTGGTAATGTTGGGGGAGCGGGATGATGTGCGGTATGAGACAGGCGAAGAAGATGATGGAGACTATGAGGACGAGGATGATGACGATGATGAAGAATTTACCCCTGATGAATATATTTCGCTAGAAGAGGAAGAGGAAGAAGAGCTAGTTGTGGCTAGCAAAAAGAATAAAACTTTGAAATCGTGTAAGACAAGTAAGCGAAAAAGGACAACTGGAGGATGTAAAAGGAGGAAAAAGAGAATCTCAGTTGCAAGACCTCGTTTACCAAAGGGAGGAAAAAGGAAGCGTGGGCGGAAAAGAAAGGAAAGGTCTGATGATGAGAATGATGATCTTGTAGATGATTATGCATTTGCAAGAAAGAAGTCCAAAAAGAAACCTTCCAAGGGGAGGGGCCGATATGCCGTGGCATCAGATTCAGATTTTGTGTCCTCCGGGGAATCTGGTTATGAGTACACAATCTCGGAGGAGGAGAGAGAGCAGGTAAGAGAAGCCAGCAAATTACTGAGTACCACCTCTAGGGCTGTATCGTCCTCAAGACAAACTCAGGTCGCCGAAGATTTGCCTCCCATTCGGAAATCTCTGGTGAAGAAAGGTAAAGAGAAGCTAGAGGTGGTGAAAATGGAAGTCATAAAGCATGTCTGTCTGATTTGTCTATCTGAGGAAGACAGGCGCAGACTGAGGGGCACTCTAGACTGTTGCAGTCACTATTTCTGTTTCACCTGCATAATGGAGTGGTCTAAAGTAGAATCCCGTTGCCCATTGTGCAAGCAGCGGGCTTGTTTGAGAGAAGTTGTGATACCCGTACCTGAACGCGATCAGGTACATATCTTTCTGCTGCTTTTTCTTTGATCAGTTCAGATTCATGGTATTGTTGGCTTATAACAGACATTTTCCTTTCCTGCTCATTATATGTGGTTGTTGTGTGTTTTTATGTTGCTTGAAATATGTAATAAAACTTTTTGAAATCTGGGTTTTTCTGCATGCAGGTCTATCAACCGACTGAAGAAGAGCTCAGGAGTTATCTTGATCCTTATGAAAATGTAATTTGCACAGAATGCCGCCAAGGTGGAGACGATGGGCTTATGTTGCTCTGTGATCTATGTGATTCGTCTGCTCATACTTACTGTGTTGGTCTTGGTCGGGAAGTACCTGAAGGAAACTGGTATTGTGAAGGTTGCAGATCCGTTGCTCTAGGTTCGCCTACCTCCCGGGCCCATGGGATTCCGTCTGAGCTAAGAACAACCAACGGCTGGTACAATAGACCATCACCACCTGTAATTCCCGTTGTTTCTCTGGAAGCTTCTCTGCTAACCTCCCCTCGTACGCCATTTTTCCATGGATTTGAGAACATTTTGTCCCCAAGGCTTCCAAATGGTGATGTTCTAGGATCTTTTCCATCTGGTTCAGGGACACCCACGTTATCAAGGAGACGCTCACTTCATCGACACATACAAAATATAATCAATAGCAATAGGCTTAACAGTATGGCTGGTAGAACTGATGGAACGTCGGTTGCTAACTCAAGTAATGGGTTTGCGGCTGTGCATATTGATCATGGCAGGGAATCAGAATCCCCTCAACCCGTGAAAACTCACGAAACGAGTATGCCATTGTGTACAATCATCGAGGAAAGAGAAAGGGATAACAATAGGTCGTCTTCTATTAGCGGAACTGAGCTTGTGTCTTCAAGGCCTGATCATTTGAGAAGAGAAGAGGCTGTTCGAAATCCATCTAATAGTTCATCGGGACTGTGGCCTGGACTTGCTGACGCTGGTCCCGTGGCTTGTAATCGGCAACATCAGCTCGGCTACTTGCCAAACACAGTGTCTGTCTTTAGAGTGACACCAGAAGGAGATCGCTCCATAGAAAGGGAACAACTGCAACTAACAGTTACAACCCATCTGAAGAACTTATCCAGACAAATCGACTTAGGTAAGCAAACTGCAAGCCCCTTTTCAAGTTGTGGATTGGACTTGCTTTGTTGTGTCTTGGCTTTAACTTCCTAGGAGTAGGGGTAGTTTTCAGTAACCCGCAAATCTATTTTACCTGTAGGTTTATGAAATCAAGGGGTTGGCTCAAATCTTGATTCGACCGTCATATCTTAATATCTTTCACATGATTTTCTAATCTGGATCTGCTCTCTGCATGTTCTGCTAGGTTATTCTCGAGTTTTAGGTTAGATTTGGACTTAACACAAAAGACTACAGTTGTTCTCTGCAGAATTTCTAGGTTAGGTCTGGAATCTGCAGCTTTTCTTTGCATAAAACTCGCTTGCTAGTTTTGGGTATTTGCACAACTTCATAGGTTAAATCCACAAATCCACAGCTCTATTCTCCGCATTGTTCTTCAAAAGGTTTGTGTTCTTCAGGACAAGCAACGTTCAACGAGATTGCCACGTGTTCGATACACACGATACTCGCGGCCTGTGGACTCGAGCACCGGAGCAGTGAAGTACATGTTGTCACGCCGCCGGTGACGTGTCCCCATGGTGGCGGCATTGCCGTAGAGATGGGCAGCAGCAGCATGATGAAAGGCTGTTGCTCTTCTTGTTTTGATTCTTTTGTAAAAGATGTTGTTAAGACCATCATGGAGACAAGACAACCCCATTGGTTGAGTTTAGGTCTTTAGATCTTCCTTTAGATTTTTTAGAATTATAAATTTATATTTTTTTTTCATATAAATTTGGTACATTCAGATTCAAGATTTATCCCTTCTGTTGTCTAATTTGTTCCGTACGGCTACACGTTTCATTTTCCTTTATATTCCAGTGTTGACTTTTTAAAATATATTAAGAATTATTGTCATAAAAAAATCTGTAAATTATAATTTGCTCAGAGTTGGATAGAAGACGGCATTCGGCAAAGCTTATGAGAACTTATTTTTACAAAGTTAAACCTAATTTGACGAAATGACTTGAGATGAAAGAAACGGAATAAACCAAAGATAACCGGAATAAACCGGAAAGTATAAACGATAGGATCAAATAGATACATCTGTTGTTCGTGACTACAGAGATAACTGAGTCTTGAAGATAAAACACTCATGATTCCCCTACAAAGCTTTTCGCTTTGTTCTGCAACTCCCACTGGTCAACATGGCTATGAACAACAAAAGGCCGTACATTTCCCGGCAGACTTTGTTTCGCAAGAACATTGGAGTTAAAAAATGATCTGAGAGAACTTTTACCCGAAAATATATTCCGTCCTTCATAAGCCGTCGTCAAGAATTGCGGAGCTCAAAAGCCCTTGCACGAACTTGCTCCGTTTCAACTTCTCCTTGTGATCCTCAGCCGAAAGAGACGGCTTTTCGACGTTTCTGTCACACAGATCAAAGATTTCCTCAGCCCTTGTTATATAACGCAAGCCTACTCGATTTAGATCCAATACAGTGGTGGTTGAACTAAGAAAGATCTCGGGTTTCATCGGATAAGAACGATCTTTTGATTGATTTCATCGAATAAGCTTGACAGCAAGAGGTGAAGCCCTAAAAAGAGTGCAGAGCGAAAGGAAAAAGTATCACTCACATCAAAAGTTTTCATTAGGGCTAGCAAATTTACCATAATCTTGTGTATTGATCCAAAAAAATGTAATCTTTAGACCCATATCGATCGCTCATCAACACTTGCTTGTAAAATACAGTAGGTTGCCCGGAAACGCTGAATTCATCGTATTAGAATGATGACAAGTTGTCAAAAAGTTGCAGAGCACTAGTTTAAGACCGTACCTCTCACGTGAATTCTCGTCTGATGGTTTCTTGACAGGATCAGTTTCTGAAGTTAAGCGAGACTCGGAAGTAAAAAACTCATCAGCCATTGGCGAAATGAAGGAAGAAAGCAGTGGGTCTGCCACTGAGTTGGCAGAAGAAGAGAGTATACACGATGAGCCCCCGAATAGGCTCTGCAAGTTTCCTTCAGGAAACTCTCTCTTCAAGATCGAGAGCGTGGAATTAGACCCACCTCTTCTTGACTTTCTCTTCCGCTGCATGTAAACATCTCGTCAAGGAATCAAATGCAATCATATTTATAAGAGAAATCACAGTAGTAAAATCCTATTTATATAATGTTCTTTAACTGAAAAAAGGATATCTTAAACATATTTGCATGCTGAAGGGTTATATGTGCAACCATGTCGACACCCACTCTAACTGCACAAACAGGACATACCTGCAACAAGAAGCGACAAGGTATTAAAAGTCAAGTTGGATTCATCTTCTTAACTGAATCTAAAGTGAAATGTCAGTAGAAATAAATTCAAAAGGCGAATTAGAGTAGCTATGTACAATAACAATCTTCCTAACAATGAACAAGGGCCTTTTTCCGAACCTTAACCAATAATTTGATTAATTCTTCGATCAACAAAGTTTCATGGCATGTCAATCGGATCAATAGAATATGGCATTGGCATTGCAAAGGCATGGTACGTCACATTAATCTGAGGATGCTCGCCACATAAACAACTTAAACGGATTCTTGTCTTAACAGGATTTCAATCAGAAGTTAAAGCAGTTAAAAAGGAATTAAAAGTTTGTGTACTAATTGGTCACTCCTTAGCAAGTTGATGAACCTTTGGTCACATTCCAATTTTTTTTTCCTCCAACCAACACCAGAAGAGCTGTAATTTTTAGAGCCTATCATAAATTTTTATGGAATACGAAACAGAGCCATGACTCATGAGAAAATTACCGCGTTTCTTGCCTCTGTAGGATGTTTTTCATCTATGTGGCAACATAGAGAAACTATATCAAAATAATCTGAGCAGAACGGGCAAGCGAATTCCTCCCTGAAATCATCTTCTCCATCTATCTCTTCAAACCCCAAGAGTGTGTCTGTATTTAGAAACTGGAGTCATATACTGCACAACTATAAGTAAAACAAAGAGAACAAAAGGACAAGAACTACAAAGTCAGAAATGAGAAAACTCCATTCCAGCCCTGAGGTCACTTTCTTTGAACAGAGTCCACGATAAACACCAAGAGAATACCAAAGAAACATCAATCAATGCAGAAAGAGAACAACTAGTATAACATCGGAAATGCTTTTAGCTCTCTTTGCCCATCTCTCAAGGTAGCAACACACAAGAATTCTCCTCCTTCGGGTAAACACTTGTTATATGAAAACGAAAAATGGGTACCGACAGAATAGCAAAGGCACATCAGCTAATGCAATAAATGATAGAGCCTAGAAGATCATACGCGTCTAAGCAAACAAAAAATCTTTAGGCTTGAGATGAATCTAGCTTTGTCAAGTATGATAATAGCTTTTAACAACAATTTTTTTTTGTTGTTGTTGTAAATCCTCACAGGTCAATCTGGAGAAAGTGTGAGAGGTCTGTGTCCGGGTTCCGACAAAGGTCAAACATCTAACCAGAAAAAGTCGTTTCTTCCTTTGAAACCTATAATCAAAACGCAAATAGAGCAACTAAATATAAATTATTTCCATCATTTTCTAAGGAATCAAGAACAACCTAGAGCCAAAATCAGCCAAAAAGAACGAACATTTTCAATTCAACCCTTAGCTCCAGAATATACACAAAAGAATCCGAATCCTAAATCACAAACAAGACGCCAGCTATCAACTCTTTTCCACCAATTGTACAGATAACCAAACAAATCTCCATATCAAATAATTTGCAACACGCAGACAAAAGAACACATCTTGCCAACTCACCAGATCGCGACGGAAAAGCCCATTGGTATCTCCTCGATGTTGAAGCGAGACGATCTCTCCACGAATCGGAATTCATTTTCTACGTAGTATTCGATCGATGCCCAGGAAAAATCGAAAAGTTTTCACTCCAAAAACCAGGGGATCCAACAATCGATTTCCGGAGAATTTGATCCTGGGTCCGGAAAAAACAACTAGAGGTTAAATGACAGAGAGCCCGGCAAAATGCTAAGACAAAAACGAAAACGACGATTCTCGGCCGGTTTTCCAGAGATTCGTCTTTTTTTTTTCCTTCTTAATTATTTGGATAGAGAGTGAAAGACAGAAGAGGGAGATGAGTTCCATATAATTTGTTAATTACGTTTTATCTATTTTTTATCCATTTGTATTTTATATTTTTTAATTTTTTTATATCTTTTTCTCAGAAAAAAAAAATCTCTTAGGAATCCTCGCGGAAAATGTTCGGCTCCACGGAGCTGTAATAGCCCGTAAAACGGCATGTCGTTTATTCCTTCATACCCGCCATGTATTTCCCCTCCGGGAAATGGCGTTGGCAGGGTTTTACAGGAAAACGTCATGCTGTTATCTGTGATACGTGGCATATTTTCATTGGTTTTCTTTATCGAGAAGCATTTACGTTTTTTCTCCCTTTTTTTGCCCTTGGGAGTAAGTAATCTCTCTTTTTCTCCATTCTTGCTTTTACAAAAGCTTTTTAAAATTTTAATCATTTTAATTTTAATTTTGCGGGGACAATTGAAATTTTCTGTCCGTAGAGTAGTCATTTTGTTTCCCGTCGAAGGATTTCGATCTCGCCGGCGATCTGCCGCGAAAATCCTACGACCGCCGTCGGACTATGATGAAGCCACGATAGCGCCCAGATCTGCAGTTGCCGATCCATAGTCGAAGCCGATTTCTGGACACCGGTTTCTAGTTTCTTCTCAATTTGGATGCTGTATTGAGATTTCTAGGGTTTTTGTTCGGCTGTAATGGCGACGAGGAGCCGTACACTGCTGTTCAGGAAATATAGGGATTCTCTGAGGAGTGTCCGTGGTCCGGTGGGATCATCTTCGTCATCAACGGCGACAGAGAAGAATTCATTGACGGGAAAGCGATCCGGTGTAGGCCCGGTGATTGAGATGGCGAGTACATCTCTCCTGAATCCGAATCGCTCCTATGCTCCAGTTAGTACTGAGGATCCTGGGAATTCCAGGTGCTTTCTCCCCCCCCTCCCCCTCTCGGCGAAATGCTTTTAGCTTGGTGGTTGTAGAGAGTTAATGTTAGCTCTGATGAATTTGAGCTGCAATGTTGGCGGTGCAAGAAAGTGTGGATCTTCAACTGAATTATCGCAGAGCAAGCTTGTTTGTTTTGGATTTGATACAAAACACAACGGCTAACATTCATAGAATTGATATTGAAGCTTCAGCTTGTTGAGGATCTTGGGGCATGCACAATAAATCTACTGCAGTTTTACTTGTCACCCATAATTCAGACGATCAAATCTTGAAACAATCTTTTGTTGTTTAGATGTATAGTTTGTGGTACATGATCTGCAAGAAAACAGTGGTTGTAGTGATTATAACTATATCCATTAGATGATTCAGGTACTGAACAAGAAGTTGAAAGTTTGAAACATGTAGTTGAAATTAACTTCTATCATCTGTCTGGTTAGCTGAAGTTCTCTGTTTTTCCCCCTCTGTGTCCAAGTAGAGGGGCATTGACAGTGGGATTGCCACCAGCTTGGGTTGATGTCTCTGAGGAGATTGCTGTGAACATACAGCGTGCGAGGACAAGAATCGTTGAGTTGGGAAAGGCTCATGCTAAGGCGTTAATGCCTTCTTTCGGGGATGGTAAAGAAGATCAACATAAAATTGAGTCTTTGACACAAGAGGTAACTAATCTATTGAGGAAATCGGAGAAGCAACTGCAGAGGCTTTCTTCAGCTGGACCTTCTGAAGATTCTAATGTCCGGAAAAACGTGCAGGTAGGTAGTATACTTGAATAGACTGCCGATTCTCGTCAACACATCTTTCCCGTTGGGATATTTTTCGTAGTCATCTAGGTGTAATGAATCTTATGTTTGTGATAACAGCGATCTCTTGCTACTGATCTTCAAAATCTTTCTATGGAATTCCGAAAGAAACAGTCAACGTATTTGAAACGCTTGAGACAACAAAAAGAGGTATGAAAATATTTCCTCGTCCTTGGTTAAATTGCATTATTGTCCTGGCCATGGCAGTGAGCTTGGACCTTCACTACTTTGGATGTTTTACTTGCTTGTCGTTCGAGTTTTTTGTCCATGTTCTGTGGCGGCATGCTAATCAAACTTGCATATGAGAATTCCATAGATTCTTAAATGTTAGCCATATTGGAAACTATACTATTCACCTTTCTAAACGCTTTGTTCTTGATTTGTCATCAGGACGGTGTGGATTTAGAGATGAATCTAAATGGAAGCAAATCTAGAGAAGAAGAAGACGAGTTTGACGATATGGTATGTCTCTCCCATACAGGTATCATATTCAAGCAATCTATCACTACATCCGTGTGACTTCATCGTTATATTAATGTTATACATGTGTGTGTGTTCATTTCAGTTATTCACTGATCGTCAAATGGCGAAGATAAAAAAGAGTGAAGAACTCTCAGTAGAGAGGGAGAAAGAGATCCAACAGGCAAGTATTACTTGCCCTCTGTTCTTATTCTTTGATCATCGATCATCAATAGTTCTTAAATCTCGTTTCTTTATCTTTGTTCAATGTCATCCATAGGTTGTAGAATCAGTGAATGAGCTCGCTCAGATAATGAAGGATCTCTCTGTACTCGTGATAGACCAGGTAACACTATAAGCTTCATCTTCTGTTCATCTGGCTTCGGAAATAACTTCTGCTGGCAAATTAACTTTAAGCTAGGGGTGGCCGTAGGTAGGGTACCTGACTTTTTCGGCTTACCCGATCTCGGCCTCAACTTCTCGGGTTTCTATGTCGAGTCACCTGACCTTGGTCTTGTGACGGTCGGATACCCGAGCTTCAAGCACCTACCTGTGGGGTGCGGCAAAGTGCTTGGGTACCCACAGGATATCTGGCCAGAAGGTGAGGGATGTGAGACGGTTGTCGAAGTTCAGGTGAGGTGGCGAGGAGAGAGAGTGAGGGTGAGGAGGCGAGGCGGGCGGGCAGCTAGCGACAGCGAGGCGCCTAAATGCGAGACTTGTAAGGGATTTACTTTTACAAATCCCTGAATTGCCCCTCACCGCTCACCCCCTTGGAAAAAAACCCTAAACGAGTGTCGCCTCTTACCACCCCTCGCCGTGCCTCTCTCCACCCTCACCCTCGGCTCGGCACTACCCACTCTCTCCCCTACTGCCCCTCCGCTTTGGGTAATGGACGGACGAAACCTGACTTCGAACCCAAAACTCGGGTTCCCGGAGGCCAGGATTCTGAACTCATACTAATGGGGGCTCGAGTTTCTGAATTTCGGATATCCACAGAATCGGGTATCCACGCCCCAGCCTTACAGTTTACGAAACACAGTGTTGTTATTGTGGCAGGGGACGATAGTAGATAGGATAGACTATAACATCCAAAATGTTGCAAGCACGGTTGAGGACGGCCTCAAACAGCTGGAAAAGGTAATCAATCTTATCAGTGGCCCATCCTCTCTCTCTAAAAACCCCACCAAAAATCGTTTTATGTTTATGTTTTTACAATGACAGGCAGAACGAACACAAAAGCAAGGAGGAATGGTGAAGTGCGCCACTGTGCTTGTCATCCTCTGCTTCATCATGCTCATTCTCTTAATCCTCAAGGAGATATTGTTCTGAATTCATTCCCCCCGTCTTTAGGGGAAAAAAAACACAAAACACACGTCTAGTGACTTTGTTCATCATTCTTTATTCCTTTTTTACACCCAGAAGAAGAAAGTGATCTTCTCTTTTTTGCTCCTTTGTATCCCGGTTGGATCAAGGTATCATTCTGCCGATCATTGAGAGAGTGGCATATGCATATACATAATGTTGTAACGACTAACGAACACTATTGATTCCAGAAATGAGGATTACATTTCCGATGATATTCTCTCTTTTTCTGACACGTGTCACCGTCGCTTTCACCATCCTCGTATTTGAGGTATCTGAAATTTGGATATCCGATGGACTTGAATTCGGAGTCAGATACCGAATCTTATAATTCGAGCCATGATCGCTCGGACTCCCGTGCAACGGCTTGTCCTTTGGTTTAGGATTGGATACCCAAAATCCCCGGGCACTCGATTCAACAATGAAATCATCGCCCGAAAAGCCTAACATTTTCCCTATTCTGAAGATTCTAATGTCCGGAAAAACGTGCAGGTAGGTAGTATACTTGAATAGACTGCCGATTCTCGTCAACACATCTTTCCCGTTGGGATATTTTTCGTAGTCATCTAGGTGTAATGAATCTTATGTTTGTGATAACAGCGATCTCTTGCTACTGATCTTCAAAATCTTTCTATGGAATTCCGAAAGAAACAGTCAACGTATTTGAAACGCTTGAGACAACAAAAAGAGGTATGAAAATATTTCCTCGTCCTTGGTTAAATTGCATTATTGTCCTGGCCATGGCAGTGAGCTTGGACCTTCACTACTTTGGATGTTTTACTTGCTTGTCGTTCGAGTTTTTTGTCCATGTTCTGTGGCGGCATGCTAATCAAACTTGCATATGAGAATTCCATAGATTCTTAAATGTTAGCCATATTGGAAACTATACTATTCACCTTTCTAAACGCTTTGTTCTTGATTTGTCATCAGGACGGTGTTTCCCTACAACCTATAAAACATACACTCAATCTCATTTCAAAATAACTGAGTAGAAGCTGTGAATTTCGAGAAACCTTAGGAAGAAGGTACCAAATCGTTTTAAGGTTGTTCGTACAAAAAAAAAGAAAAAAAAGAAAGAAACTCTTTAACATTCTGAATCTGCTAATCATCAAGTGATGGCTAATTACCCACAGGGAATTATTGTAAGTAACACGTTATCATTACTATACCAGAATTTCTCAAAGTACCAAAGCAATCAATGGAATCTCTCTAACCTTTTTTTTTTCAGTAGGCCTACGAACTCTGATCCTTGTGAAAATAATGCACAGCAGAAACATGGAGTCTTATATGCTGTGAACTATGATCTTCAGATTCTAACCTCCTCCCTGAATCAACATCATCATCACAACTTTTAAAAAAATCTTTAAAACTGTTGGATATATATATATATATATAGATTTGGCCACATTCCTAACTTAAAATGAAATATGCATAACTGTTGCAGGTGACGGCTAAATTCGCCAGCACGGGAGAAAAACCGTGAATGAGTACTCGTTCATACCTTTTAGGGTCTCTCGGTATTTTCCCCACTGAAAGTATCAGAGGGTAGTGAGATTTTATCAGCAAGCGGTGAACATGCTACTCGGTATCGTCATCAGTGGTGAAAACCATCATGTCTTGTTGTCCTTCTTCTCCTTCCTCCAGCCAATACGTTTCTAGAATCTTCACCGCCATGTCGTAGATGTTTTCGTTGTCATGAGACTGCAGGCTCTCGATTTTATCCAACCCCTCGACATCCTCTATCATCTGGGCATGCGGATTGACATTTACTTCTGCATCCTGACACAAACTTTGTCCCACTTTCAGTATCTTCTCGAGGGCTCGTAAACAAATCATTATGATGTCAGGATCCGAGCATGTGAGGAGATTGCACAGTGGTTCAATGCAGCCTTGGTCTACAAGGAGTCTGCAAAGAAATTCATGGAAAACACATGATATTTGACAAGAGCAAAACCAAAACGTAAAAAAAGAAATATGTCAGCATCAACCCGAATCTAGGCAAGATAAACAAAAAATAACAGACTTGTATATCCTCTTACAGGAGCGGTCTAGTACATATTTGATTTTTGTATCCAGTTCTCAACTCTATACATATCCAACTCTGTCCTCTGAGTAATATATAGATTAGTATTTGATTCAAACATTTTCACATTATTAAGCGAATCAAACGGGAAAGTGATGTTAACCATAATGGTAACACATCTGGTTTTTAGCCTCTTGGAAATAAGGTTTCATTGTTCCAACTATTTCATATACCTATAAGCAATCTAGTCCATATGTGACGTAAACTAACTCCGTAAGAAAGGTTTATTTTGGAATGCAAATCAACATTTCCAACAAAAGGAAAAAGCATTCAAGGAGTAATGCAGTGAGTTCTATTTTACGTACGTGATTTGCCTGTCACAACCTCCTAGGGTAGCATTGCAGATTACCCAAGCAGCCTCTTTCTTAACATCACATTCAGCATTTCGTAGCAGATTAATAAGTACAGGACATATATCAGCATCGAATACAGCCTGCAGAAGAAAAAACGAGCAACCCAACCAGATATTCAGCACTGAATTTTGTGCACATGCTGATATTTTCTAAAGAGATGTTTAGATGTTATATATCTGAGCTAACCTGAATCTGTTTTCTATCACCGGCTGTGATGTTAGAGATCGCCCAACAGGCTTCCTTCTTGATGGTCTTGTTATAGGGTTCCCTCAGAAGTTTCAGAAAGCATGGGAGCGCATGAAGGTCAATGACAAGCTAAGAGATTCAGAAACAAAAGTAGCTAATTAAAGACTAATGTGAAAACTACAGAGAAAAAGCACTCGAGCGAAAATAAGAAAACAGACATAAGACCAACTCTATAATTTGTCAGATATTTACCTGAGTCTGAATATCGTCACCGGTTACAATGTTTCCAATGGTGCGAAGAGCAGGAAGGACAACTGATGGCGAAGAGTGGCTGTTGAGAGAGCAAAGAAAACATCAGTATGATATCATTTGTGATTTCAGATTTAATGGCAAGAGAAACTCTTTGACACTCACGCCATAAGACCGATAAGTCGTGCACAAAGTTTGGCTTCAATTATAGCTTGGATCTTCTCATTTGTACCATCGGATAGATACGACAGAGCCCAACACGCATTGGTCAAGACTTCCTTGTCGTCTGACCGAATGAGACGAGCTAGAGCTGGAAACACAGCACTCACCTGCGGGCGCATGCGAAATGAGATGATTAATAAGGAGTGAATAGGTAAATAATTCTCATCTATTCCCAAACCAAAAAGCTTATGGCTAGATCCAGCGAGTTTAACGTCAATATGGCCTTTTGTACACTTTCTGACAACAGGGTTATGCTAAGTTAAGATCAGACAAACATTGAGAGAACATGAGAGTGTGTGTGTATATATATATATATGAAGCTCAGGCCAAAAGATAAAAGTGTCCTTATACCGGACCATATGACCAACATTATCTAAATTTATATTGCCATGATACTAACAGCTCGGTAACTCACTGATGTTCTTCACCTTGAACTTGGACTAATCACTATTAACCGTCTCAATTGCAGAAGTTGATTTATGTATATTATGTCCACAAGGGTATATAGGCAGAAACCTAAAATTCCATAAACTTTGGAAATAGACCAAAACTCATTCTGTTAAATCAAAAGGTCTTTTTGTTTCAAAGACTTACACGATCCAATGGAGGCTGAGGCTTTCCCCTGAAGAAGTTTGACAAAGTCCAACTTGCATTTCTAAGCAAAGAGAGTCTAGGGCTGTCATCTAATTGCAATAACAGAGGAAGCAGAGCGCCATGTCCCAGGACTATATCACGGCATCTAGGAGAGTCCCCTGAAATATTTCCCAATGCCCAGACAGCCTGATTTTTCAAGAAGACAACAAACAGATGAGCTGCAATCATAAAAGCTGAAAATGAATGAAGAAAAATTGGAAGAACAAACTCGACAAGACAGATGACCCTGGATGATAGTGTGCTATGGGGGGGCAGTTAGGTTACTCTATATTAATGAGCAATGTTGCATTAGTGGCTGCCATTGATGGTTGTAGAAATAAGAGAGTTTAGCAGCTGAAGTGCATCAAGTACATGAAAATAAACTCGAATTTTAAGAAGGTGGTCATTTGGACTTCATCATAATAAAATGATCGATTGAAATAAGAAACAGATGTCAAAACAACAAAAATTTTAAATATCTCTCTTGTTTAGAACTCCTTTTGCCCTTTTCTAGTACAAAACTAGCATTTTTATGATTTTGTTTTTAATCTACTTAACCTATTGATACTTTCTTAGTGTTTTTCCTTATTTATCATTTTTTTATAGAGGGTTTCTCTTTTGACATGCGTACCTGCTCACGGACATCATTGTTTGGCGAGTTGAGAAGTCTCACCAGTATTGGAACAGCACCATGATCAATCACTACTTCAGTGTTTTCAGATGTGCCAGATGCAATATTTGTAAGAGCCCAAGCAGCTTCAAACTACAGAATTTGTTTCATGAAATGTCTAGATTGTCAATGTTGCCCTAAAGTATTCAGAACGTGTAACAGAAGCTTACTTGAAGCTGTGGAAAGTCATCCCATATGAGGAACTCCACGAATCGTGGAACTAAACCAGCCTGTATAACTTCTTCAACACGTACAGCAAAACTTTCTACCAAAAAAATCATGTAAAACAAAGATGTTTCTATTGCTCATGCTGCAATAACTGATTAAAAAAACACATTAATATAGCAATGCCACGTATATAGGAAAGACAACACTATAGAACCATTTGCAAATTTAGCATTAGAAATGGCAAAAACATTTTTATAGCTGAAAGATACACATACAAATTGGCATTGCTATAGTTCACAAAGCAACAACATTTACAGCAATGGAGTTACTATACAAGCTCATTTGCAGTTTACGATTAGCAATGATGAACACATTTCTACAACTTAACTTTCACATCAAAATAACATTGCTAGAGCTCAATGTAGCAATTACAACAATACAGCTAAGACATTACTATATAAGTTCATTTGCATTAGAAATGGGAAAAACGTTGCTATGGTTCATGTAGCACATTTGCAGTTTGACAAAACAAAGGGCAAAACGTTAATACATGATTTAACAGGTAAATTTCTTACCACTACAAAGTGATGCTCTGATCTGAGTTGTAGCCTCAAGCAGCAAATCCTTATTGTCCGACCAAACATAAGCTACCAGAGTCGGAAAACATTCCAACTGTAATCAATCAAACATTCCAGCATCGATCAGATTCAATCAAATTCCAACAGCAAGAGCTTCATAGCTCATTATGAAGATTCCAAGCAGCAAATCCAGTTTGAGAACATTCATATTCTTCAGAAACAGAAATCCAAACTTTTGTAGCTCATTCTGAGTATTTCAACAAGCAACAAAACAAGATTTCAGAACAACCAAAATCATCGGGAGCCAAAATCCAATTCACATACTTGGAGAATTCAAACATCAGAATTAAAATTTTAGAGATAAAGATTTTCAGAAGTTGGAAGGGCCAAAATCATAACTCAGGACATACACAATCTACTGAAATCGAAATTAAAATCTCGTAATCGAACGGCTCATTTCACAGATTCCGAAACCAGAAGAATGACATATAATAAACCCAAGCCATACTGAGAATCACAGCCCAATCAACGCAAACCGAACTCGCCATGAGCCGCGAACTCATCAATCTCCGGATTCCGTGACGATCACTACAAGAACTGATCGAACAGAAAGGACGAGATCAACAGAGAACTGACCTTCTCAACGGAGAGAGCGTTAGGAGTACTCTCGCGCCGCTTCTTCGCGAGACACTCATCTCTCTTGGCCTTGCGGATCTCAACCATCTCATCCTCTCTCCTCCGCCGTCCCTTATCGCCGTCGACCACCGCCTTGTAGTGGCTCCGCCGTACCTCCGTCCTCCAGCTCGTCCTCTGCGACATGGTTTTCCTCTCGTCACCAAATTCCGACGATTCGGAAGAGAGATTTCAAAATTCCGTTACGGAAGAGAGATTAGACCCATCACGCATGCTAATGATGCTATAAAACCATTTCACTCTCAGGGACAAAACCGAACATTTAATCAAAATGTGGGGAAGAATTTCAAATTTTATAAAACTATCGGGGTAAAACAGAAATTTCAACTTAAGGCGACGCCGTTTTGTTCCCGCCTAAATTCGTTTTTTTTTCCCAATAAATTTCCATGAGCTTGTATAATATATATATATATATATACACGTGAATTTGAGGAAATTTAATACCTGTTTGGAAATAACTGTCTCTAGATAGATGTGGGCGTTAGGGTATTTGGTTCAGAGTAAAAAATGGTTCCCTCCGATTTTATAAAAATAGATATCAATCACTTATTATATTATATTTGATTTGGTTCCGATTTTATTAAAAAAATAGATTTAAAAAAAACGGTTTTTTGATTTTTTTTAAAAATTCGGTTTGATTCCAGAAAATTTAGTTTTTTAAAAATTAATCTTGTTCAGAAATTTTAGACGGGTCGGTTTTGAGGAAGCGAACCGACCTACCATTACGATACCAACTTTTAGGAAAATTCTTAATATTTAAAAAAAAAACTAATTTTTCAAAACTTTTTTTTGTTAAAGGAAAAAAATTAATGTTTATAAATCTTCTTCGTTACTGTTAGAATTCAATCACCGTCGTCGTAGATTTGTCACATGAAAAATTCAACTGAAGATCCAATTTTGAAGAAAGTGGAACAAACTTGTTTGACCATAGAATGTAAGTGACGGTCATGAGACGAGAGACCAGAAGTCAACCCCTTGTTGACCACATTATTGTTATCAGTTCTTTACCGGTTTTAATACGGCAAATGTGTACGTGTCTGTGTGATTGGATGGAGTGCCAGTTTAAGATTTGATCAGTATATCTTTGAGTTTGGTTATTTCGGTTTAAAAAAATCGATAGTCATTCAATTTTACATCGAATTCGAGTCTGTTTGATTGTATTTCAATTTAATTTTGTGTAGTTTTGTTTTTTTTTTAATCAAAATACTAGTTTTTGAAAGAAATTTGTAGTTTTTTCGATAATTTTTTATATGTTTCGGTTTGGTTCGGGTCTAATTTGTTTGGAGTTAAATTCGATTTGATCATTTGGTTCAGATCGGTTCATTTTTCGGTTATTAACCATATATATATATATTTTATAAGGGAGTTACATCACGCAACGACGACGAGGGTTGTAATTCCAATATTAACCATATATATTAACCATATGATACATCTTCTCAGGCAAGAAAGAAACCATTCTCTGTCTGCTTCTGTCATGGCTTGGAGATACGATGTCTTCCCAAGCTTTTGCGGGAAAGATGTCAGAAGGAACTTTCTCAGTCACTTTCTAAAAGAATTCAAACGCCATGGAATCCAGGTATTCGTAGACAATGAGATCAGTAGGAGCAAAACTATAGGCGACGAGATCGTGAGAGCAATCGAAGATTCGAGGATCTCAATCGTCGTTCTCTCGAGGAATTACGCTTCTTCGAGGTGGTGCTTGGACGAGTTGCTGCAGATATTGAAGTGCAGGGAAGTTGCAGGAAAGACAGTTATGTCCATCTTCTACGAAGTGGACCCTTCCGATGTGAGAAAACAGACAGGAGATGTCTCGGCGGCGTTCGAGGAAGCCTGTGTCGGAAAAACGGAGGAGGAGAGGAGAAGATGGAGCCGAGCTTTGACAGAAGTGGCGAGTATCGCTGGATTTCATTCTCAGAAATGGTATGATTCTTTCCGTAGATTCTTCGAAACGTTGTCGATCGGTTTATGAACGGTTTTTCCATTGTCTTGGCAGGGACAGTGAAGCGGAGATGATCGAGAAGATCACGGTACATGTAGTGAAGGAGTTGAACTCGACGCGGTCGAGAGATTTCGATGGAGTCGTCGGGATGGAAACTCATATCAGAAACATGAATCCATTGTTGTGTATGAACTCCATTGAAGTGAGGATGATTGGTATTTGGGGTCCTGCAGGGATCGGCAAGACAACGATCGCTAGATCTTTATATGACCGAATCTCGGGAAACTTTCAGGTTCGGATTTTCATGGAGAATGTCAGGGGAAGTTACAGGAGAACCGACCTCGACGACTACAGCTCGAAATTCCGCCTGCAAGAACGACTTCTGTCTGAAATCTCCGACCAAAGGGACATGAGGATACAGCATCTGGGTGTAGCACAAGACAGGCTGAAAGACAAGAAGGTCATTCTTGTTCTTGATGATGTCGATGAACTCGATCAGCTAACCGCCTTGGCTAACCAAACTCGCTGGTTCGGGTCTGGAAGCAGAATCATCATTACCACGAAAGATAAACAGCTCTTGAGATCACACGGGATCGATCATATATATGAGGTTGGTTTCCCGTCCAGAGAAGAGGCTCTGCAGATATTCTGCCAGTCCGCTTTCAGACGAAACTCTCAACCTCCGGAAGATTTTCTCAGAATCGCCGCTGAAATCGCAGATCTCGCAGGTCATCTCCCTCTGTGTCTCAGCGTTTTAGGTTCATCGCTGCAAGGGAAGACCGTGGAAGAGTGGAAGCTTTCACTGCCGAGGCTTAGGACCAGTCTCGATGGTAAGATCGAGAAAGTGCTAAGGATCGGATACGATGGCTTACACGATAAAGATAAAGTTATATTCCTTCACGTCGCCTGTCTGTTCAGCGGCGAAAAGGCCAGTTACATTTCTCGGAAACACTGACTTGGACGCGGGTTTCGGCCTCAAAATCTTAGCCGATAAATCTCTCCTACACATAACATCGGGAAACTATGTAGTGATGCATCACTTGCTGCAGCAGATGGGCAAAGAGATTGTTCGTCGACAGTCTATTAATGAGCCTGGGAAACGCCAGTTCTTGATGAATGCTAAGGAGATTTGTGATGTATTTGCCGATAATACGGTAAGTCTGTCTATATATATGTATATACATACACACTCTGCCTCCCCTGACATAAGCTCAAACTCAGTTCAAAGTATTAGCTGAAAGATATCTGTCTTAAGATATGGTATGTTTTCAGGGAACAGGAGCTGTTTTAGGGATATCTCTGGACCTGTCAGAAGTCGAGGAATTGTATATAAACGAGGGAGCTTTCGAGAAGATGCCGAGCCTTCTGTTTCTGCGATTCTTTAACAATTTATTATCCGACAAAGTCAGATTGCATTCGGCTCGCAGTTTGGAATGCCTGCCTCGGAAACTCAGGATACTGCATTGGGATGCCTATCCGATGAAGTCTATGCCTTCCAGGTTTCGCCCGGAATTTCTCGTCGAACTCGACATGCGAAATAGCAAGCTCCAGAAGCTATGGGAAGGGCCTCAAGTAAGTGTCTTCTTCTTGCATTATGTGTTTAGGTTTCTGGTTATGATACTTGATGTTCTTGTCTTATGTTTCAGTCGCTTGCAAGTCTGAAATGGATGGATCTGAGAGGGTCCAAGAACTTGGAAGAGATTCCGAACCTTTCAAACGCGACGAATCTCGAGGTCTTGTATCTCGATCACTGCGAGAGTTTAGTCACGCTTCCTTCCTCGATCTGCAATCTTAAGAGCTTGATGTTTCTTCACATGGAGGGATGCCTAAATCTCGAGGCCTTTCCGGCCGACGTCAACTTGGAATCACTCTCTTACCTCGATCTCAAAAGATGCCCGAGATTGAGAATTTTTCCCGAGATTTCGAGGAATGTTATAAAGATATTTCTGAGAGGTACCGGTATAGAACGAGTGCCTGCATCGATAATGCTTTGGTCTTGTTTGAACAGACTCGATATGTCTGGTTGTCAAAATCTTAAGACATTCCCACTTGTTCCAACAACTGTGGAAGTTCTTGAACTAGGTCTGACAAGAATAGAAGAAGTTCCTTCTCAGGTCGGGAATCTCTCTCGGCTTCAGTCACTACGGATGAGATACTGCAAGGATCTTAAATACGTATCTCCAAACATTTCGAAGCTGAAACGTCTTGAAGAACTGGACTTTTCCGGCTGTAAGAACGTCATTCGATTCCCGGCTGAAATCTTCCAGATCTTTTGCTTGATACTGAGATTACACAATATCAACGATAAGAGTTTTCCGACAAATCTGCCTCGGAAGGATTCTACTTCTCCGACAGCGCTAAACATGTCATCAAACGACATGAAGAGAACTCCAAAAAGCATCGACAGTCTTTTGCAGCTCCGTTGCCTGATCCTCTTCAACTGCAGAAACCTCGTTTCGGTCCCAAACCTTCCAGATTCGCTCATGTACCTGATGGCAAGCGGTTGTGGATCGCTCGAGAGAATACCGAATTCGTTTAGCAGTCCAGAGATCAGTCTCCATCTGGGAAACTGTCTGAAACTCGACAAAGAAACCCGAGAACACATTCGGCAAATGGCTTGCAAACACAGTTTGTTTCCGGGTGGAGAAGTGCCCGAATGCTTCACTCACCGAGCCAGAGGAAGCGCCATAACCATCCGAAACCCCCTTCAGACATTCTCGGGATTCAAGCCTTGTCTTGTCCTGGCCACGGAACCGAGGCAGAAAGTTTGGTTTTTGAAAGGTCTAAGCGTGACTTGTCGCTTTAGAAACAAACACGATGATCTCGATATCGTGTATGAATGGCCGAAGATACATCCTTATCCACTTCAAGCTGATCATATTTACATACTCGACACTGCTTTCTTCGTTGATTCCGAATCTACCCGCGGTGAGATGATTTTTGAGTTCAGCTGCTCTTGTTCCGAGATTATAGAATGCGGTGTTCGTCTTTCCGAGAGTTCGATATCTCAAGATAACGGCCAGATATCGAAGATGTTCTCAAAGGCTGAGGAGCAGAGGATGAAGGAGTATTACGATACAGGGTATTGGAGACTGATTAGCAGACCGGTAACGGTGAAGTACGATGAAGAACCAGACAATAGTAATCAGTTAATTGACTTGTAATAAAGTTTGCTTCCTGTTGTTATGGAACTACTTATCCGTATCTTGCAGAACTGTTTCTTCGTACGGACATATAACTGTTTTGAGAAGCCATTTCATTGTAGAGAAAAGATAGTGTAGATAAAAACAGATAAGCATGCCCTCAATGGGGGGAATTCATGTAAAACAAATATCAAACACATCTATCTATATATATATAGTTACACATGTTGATTCTTGCAAACAATTATAATACAGACAAGAACACGCAAGTGCCTAACTTGATCACCCTGTCACCACCATTCATGGATTCAATGGCCGGGATTCAATTCCCTATTCCCTATTCTTTTTTTTTTCTTCTTGACTGTGTTTCCTCCTATCACTTATTCTACTATTAAGAAGAAGAAAAAGTATAAGTTACACACATATAAAAAGATTTCTTGCGATGCAAGAAACCACCGAATCTAGTAGGGCTTATAGCCCCTTCGTCCGTTCCTGGCGGCTGTGTAAACTTCACGGAACTTGAGCGCGGCTCTGATTTTACACCATCGAGCTCTCGGAGATCCGATGATTCTGGCGACACATATATCGAAACCCGAACATACACCGAGCTCGTCCGTACGAGAGGCGTACAAGTTGTCGTACTGTTGTTGCTCCCACGACGACGAACCAGGTGACCATGTCATCATTGTCATGACGTGAGACTGTTCAGCGTTTTCCCCGTTTTCGACCTGACCCGTTACCGCGATTTGCAGATTGTTCGGCTCTCGGGCTCTGAAGCTGTTCCTGAGAGCCGAGGAGATGACATGCGAGAACTGGTCGTTGATTTGAAACGTTGGAGGAGCAGATGAACCTGAGTACTTCTCAAAACTCAACATCCTCTCTGGTTGACCCGAGACATCAAAATGCATTAGATTTCCTGTGAAACAGAGGGGAAATCGTGTCGGATCAGACATTGAAACGGTTCATTTGGAACTCCTTCCTAGTTCTAACTCTCGAACAACAACGAAAACAGTCATGTCTTGACCTAGACAGTACCTTGGAAGTCCATGTGATGTGATCCAGGAGCTGCAAGGCTAACTGGTAAGGACCTCGGTGGAGGATTGAAGAATGCCCATTCGCTAACCCGTTCGAAACTGCTAGTGTTTTCGTAGGCTTCGCGTTTCACTTCTTCCAAAAATACCTGAAAAACCCACGGGTGAATAATCGTAAGACAGAAGCTATAAATCCAATATCGATGTAGCAGAAAATTGTTTGAATCCACTAAAACCTTTTCGCCATAATTAAGATGATCAACATTCTGAAAAGCTTCCCCTTGGAATGAAACTTTCAAGACTTCGAAAACAGAGTTAAGGAGAAGAACGTCGGCCCGAGCGAGCGATGTGTAGGTGTAGAACTCGGTCTCGTCCAAAACGCAACGCATAGCATGCGTTACAATGGCCTCCCATATCTTGTTCGATGTCCCTGCACCCAGTATCTGTAACGAAAACAAAAACAGAGTCACCAATCTATGATCTTAACCGAACATCTTTGGTCACCATCCCAAGAATTTGATGAGATGAAATTGTTTGGGCTTACGTCTCGTAAGGAATTCGGGTTCATCGCGAGTTTGCGACGCAAGTCCTTGACGGTGAGAATCCTTTGTTCTGCCAACCGCGACGCGAAAACTCCATCTTTCGCGATCTTCTCCAACCTCCACACTTCATCATTGGGAGATGGATAGTAGTGTTTCTTGTAAGCTGCAAAAAGAACATACCGAAACACTCAGAATCTTCAAGCCAAAGGATCGAATCGAAGAGAGCGAAAGATTACAGCACAACATGTTGAAATGTTCATGGTGAAATTCGTAGTATCAATCATCGATGGTACAAATATCAAATAGAGGAACTTCCATGAAGAAATTAACAGTATAAACCACAGGGCAATCACACAATCATGTTTGTACTCAGATTACGATGTCCAATCATGAAATCCTGTGAATCGAGGTTGCATACGATCTAATCCAAAGAATACATACATTCGCCGCGTTGATCTTTGCACACAAATGGTTCGCTTCGACCTTCCATGACTCCTCCTCGAACCGCTCGGACCCCTAACCGGAACTTCCGGCTTCGGGTCCAACTCGAGTTATCGGTGAACACGACATCGCCTTCAACGATTCCGACGCCATCCTTTAGTGTCAACGTGAGATCCCCTGTGATCAACGGCCGTTTTCCCTGGCGTTGCTGGAGAATATTCCGGCTGAACTCGTCGGAATCCCAGATTTCCGCGGTGAAATCGCCGTCCAACGCCACAACCTCGACACGCGCCGAAGATAGAGGCCCCGTCGAGACGCGTGAGTTCGTGATGGCGTCAACCAGCTCGATCTGGATGGGAGAGCCGTCCTCGGCTTCGATCCTGCCTCCGGTGAAGATCGACGGAGGCAGCGAGTTGATGAAACGCAGCTCATATCGCGGCCCCCGCGTCTCGAGACGCGACCGCTCGTACGGGACCGACGATGATGGCGATCTGCGTTTGAGTAAGATTTAAAAAAAAAGCAATAATCAGTAACTGCATCATCTAAAATAAAATAAAATAAAAAGTGGATTTTTTCGTCCCACATCGGAAATCCAAAGAACGAACCTTTCCAATGAAGAGAGAAACGGTTGAAGCCTTCGATCCAACTCTTCTCGAACCTAATCGAAGAAACGTTCTGATGAGAACTTTGCAAGACAAATCGTGATACATGTAAAAAAAAATCAATTTCTATAAAAAAAAATTAAATTCCAAATTCGATCGTTAGAAATTAATTTTGTAACATTAAATAAATGGAAATATAATCAAATTCCCAATAATATATGCACAGACACTTGGAGGACCACTGTGGATGATGAGCCGCCCAATAAATTTTTGGAAGGGGACAGAAAGTGGTCAAACTTGGAGGCTTAGGAGGACGTAATTACCGATTTAACCCCGTGATTAAGGATTAATTGCGTAATTAATTGATAAATCAAGTTAATTAAACCGTGACTTACTATGTTTCTGAGTGTCTTCTCCATTTGAATCATGAATTGATTCATCAACCGATCTCTCATTACTTGCTTCACCACGCTTCATAATAAAAAAAACAACATAAAAAGGTTATTTATTTTTTCGTGTATATATATATATTTCAATATAGAATTTTATATATATATATATATTTCTATATATATATATAAAATTCTATAGAATTTTAACAAATAATTTCCCTGCCCCTTCAGAATCCATTCAAAAAATAAAAAAAGACAAAAAAAGCTCACTTCTTGAACGTGAACTTTCGGGCTCCGAAGCGAAAGCAACCATCAGTCCTATGAAAAGGGCTGTTTCGAATCATGGGAATGTTTGCAAAGAGGAAATTATAATATTTTAAAAAAATAAGCGAGAGAAAAAAAAATGAGAATTTTCTCGGGAAACAAACAAGGGTTTTTTCCTTGGGTTTCCTGCTTAGGCATAAAGCATAATGAATCTCAGATCCCATATCCATAATGTGTGTGTATATATATATAAAGGTTTTGGACTTTCGAGGAACCTTCCTTTGCTAGAGGAAAGTGTAGTTAACAAAGCACGCTCTCTAATGTTAAGAGTTAAAATATAACGCGTCAATAAATATATAAGCGAATTATATTAAAATTATTAGTACCATCTCAATTGAAATTATAATATAGTTATAATTCTCACTTGGCAGCAGCCTACAATAAATAACTTTATTTTATTTATTGTATTATATCTTACTATAAATATATACCACATGCACAACTAACCAAACATATATATATATATATATGTATATTAATATTTCATAAAAAATGTTTAAATATGGTATAATATAACTTTACTGGTAAGACAATTAACTGCTATATAAGCATTAAAGTCGGTAACTATCATGGCGTTGACAAATACAGAAGTCAACCACCATCACATATTCATTCATAAAATCGTACGGAAATCACCATTTATGAAAGACTACATGCATAGGTGACGCGTATTTACTAATTTTTATTTTAAATTACCATTTTTTTTATTTACAAGGGACAGAAATTCTGCATCCACGCGCTGTCTATGGACCATGTCGTATTATGATCTCCTTTTAAAAAAATGTTTTAAATGAAGAAATAAAAAGGAAATTATACGTATTGAGATATATAATATAAAATATTATACAATAGGAAGCAAATTTCTCTTTAATTTCCGGGAAGATAGCGAGGAAGTTCAGAGAGCGCGATTAGTCAAACCAATTGTTATCTTTATATATATATATATATAGTGGCGGACCTATACAAATGTATAAGAGTAGAATCAAAATTAGTTTATATATGTGTATGCACATGCATGAATATAAATATATATAAAATATATATATATATATAGAAGCAGATTTTCTAGGAAGTTCCCTTGGGAACAAGGCAGCAGATCCTGTCAAGATACCAATTTGAATCTCGGAGTTTAACACGTGTCAACCCACACGCACATATCTACGTACACGTACGTATGTATGTATATACTTTAGGATCCAAATTTTGTTTATATAATAAAAAAAATTAGTGGACAAATTGGGGATTATATTTGTCAAATTTTTAAATGGGGATTTTTTGTGGCAGATTTTGAAAAATTGGGATTTTTTTTTTGGAATTTTCTCTTGGAATGAAATAAAGCAAGGATTAAAAACATAATATCCGTGTCAACTAAAATTAAATAATAATATTAAATTAGAAAAATAATATTTTTTTATACGAATTTAGTCAAACTTTTTTATACACATATTTTTAATTTGATAAAAAACTATATTTAAATTTAAAAATTTTCAAATATTTATACGAATTATTAAAATTAACAATAATTACATATATAATCATCATTTTCGTTAATATTTTTCGGATTCTATTAACTAATATGCTGATATATATGGTAGTTACCTAACTAATGTATTAGTTAACAAAATCCAAAACTTTTTAATGAAAATTATGATTATGTATATAATTATTATTAATTTTAACGATTCATAGATATTTAGAAAATTTTGAATTTAAATATAGTTTTTTTGTTAAATTAAAAATATATATATATGAAAAGGTAATATTTGACTATTCATCTAAAAAAATATTTTAATAGAGAAATGATTAGGAATGCAAACCGGGATAATTTTAAGCCCGTCTAATTGGATAAACTGCGGGGAGTGCGCCTTGAAAATACCAAAACGACAGGGAGTTCATAATTGTGAAAATTGGCTGGAAAAGTAACCAAAAAATAAAGAAAAGGAAAAGAAAAAAAGAAAAATGAAAATAATAGTGGAATTCTCATTTATTAATTAATTAATTATTTAGCGGAAGCTACAGGCCCAGATGCCAGATTTTACAGTCATCGGACGGAAAATCGAATTCGGATTTAGGGTTTTCATTTCTCGGCAAAATCTCTCTCTCTCTCTCTCTCTGCTCAAACAAATAATCGTTTCTTCTGCTCTTCGTAAACCTGTTCACTTTATTCTTCTACAATGGCTTCTAGCAACAGTGTAAGTATAGGGCCTCCAGGCACATTTCTCCTTTCTTCTTTTAGCTACCGAAAGAGTGTTCGATTTTTTGGTGATATCTCTTTGAATTTCTTGTTAAGTAATGATTCTGGTTTTGCCATGTGTTTCGGTTCGATTTTGTAGCCTGCGGGGGTTGATAATACTTTTAGAAGGAAATTTGATCCTGAAGAGTACCGGGAACGAGCCCGTGAACGCGAAAAGCAGGTCGGCTTTGTAGCAATTTCTCATTATTATTTTTTTACTTTGATTTGTTGATTTCCAACCTAAAGCTTCTTTTTTTTTTGGGGGTTTTCTCCTTGATTTAGGATGCAGAGCGGTCTAAATCACGGTGTAAGCTAAATTATTCTGATTCAATTGTAGAAAAGTTTTGGTTTTTTAATCAACTAGTTTGATCTTCATCTTAAGTTTTGCTGATATGAGTCTTGTTTTGCAGCCAAAGGTCCTCCTGTACAGAGACAGCCCTTGAAACATAGAGATTATCAAGTAGACCTTGAATCTCGATTGGGCAAAACGCAGGTGATCTGATCCTCTCCTAACCATATTTTTTTTCGTATTTTCGTATAATCCATCTTTGTTTCGTTCATTACATATATGCTTACACATAATACTTGAATTTTTTTCGGTGATAATTGTGTAGTGTATAATTGTTCATTGCAAGTTTGAAAGCTCTACTCTTCCTTAAAACAAGGATAGTTTTGCTAATCACTTGCTGTGTGCTGAATGTTTCGGAATAGTATATTTTGAGCGTCAAGTGTTGGTTGTGATGGTTGTCACTATGTAACATATGTTACAATGTTAATTGGGACGTTTGTTCTCATAAGTATCTGAAATGATAACTGATATATTTTCTACCGGGTAAAGAGTGGGGAAACTCATGTTTTTCTTTTCCATGAAGCGAGATAGAGATTTTGTGAATTGCCTATTATCAGATGTATTTTCTACCAGGATAGGGATGCATGGTCGGTAATTAGTGTCTAGGTTTCGGTAAGAATGTCTACTCTATGGAATGGCATCTAATGTTCTATCAGTTTCTTTCTGGATGAGGAGGACTCTACTCTTGAGTCTCTCGCATGTTGGTTTTGGCTATGAAATGTGTGTTTCGTTTCTAAAATTACTTGATGTTTACGTCAGTATTGCTTGAGAGTAGTTAATATGATAGGTGATACATTTGTGCTTGTATAAAACTAGATGAAATTTCGGGAATACCCTTTATTTGCTGACCATATCATGATGGGATTGGTGTTAAGAATAATCCGTATCTGCTGTCTTGCCAATAGAGTTGAAAAAGCAGTCATTTCATGGAATGATGATGATGATGTTCTGTCTTGTTATTCCATGATTATATCATGTAAAAGTTACTTGATTTCAATTTTCAACATCAATTTTGCTTGTAGCAGATACGAAAGCAATTTCATTTCTATGGTGATTTGATATCCAATATTCTCGAATTTATTTCCAGGTCGTTACACCAATAGCACCTCTAAGTCAGCAGGTATGGCTCCTTCTACCTGTTATTCCTGACCCATCGACCTGTTAAGGAGAGTAGTAATCATGCGGAATATGCTTATAGTCTTCATATATCTGCAGGCCGGTTACTTCTGTTCAGTTTGTGAGTGTGTGGTCAAAGATTCTGCCAACTACTTGGATCACATAAATGGGAAAAAACGTAAGATCCAGTTCTTGGCCAATTGAATGCAACCCGTGCTTCGTTTGGATGAAATTGAATTCAAGCTCTTAGCAAATCAGGATGTTCCTGATTCTTTACAGTCACCTGGATGGAGGAACATTAAAACCCAGATCGTGTTTTTCGTTGCGATTTTAGCTAATGAAGGCCTGTTTGATTGGGGATTTTTCGTGCAGATCAAAGGGCATTGGGTATGTCTATGCGGGTTGAGAGGTCATCACTTCAGCAGGTATAAATCTTTTTTAACAGATGTTTTTGTTTCATTAAATCTTGGTTTTTTGCATATGGTTAACTTAGGAAACGATTTCGAATGTAAATTTCGTTTTAGGTTCAGGAGCGGTTTGAGGTTTTAAAGAAACGAAAAGCGCCCGGAAGCTTCACTGAACAAGGTGAGATTAGTTTCAGTTATCCACATCTCCGATCTCGCCAATGTATCTCTTGGGATATTTGATCTTTCTTGTTTATAAATATGTGCATAGATCTCGACGAACGTATACGGAAACAGCAAGAAGAGGAGGAAGAAAGAAGGCGGCAACGTCGGGAAAAGAAGAAAGAGAAGAAGGCAAGTCCCTGCCCCTTTCTTTTTTCCTTCTACCGTTTTTTTCGTTTCAACATCGGGGATTTGCAGTTGTGGCAGTTGGAACTAATGGATGGTCGGATTTTTTTTTGTTGCATCGGGAGATCAGAAAGAGAAGATAGCGGAAGAGGAACCAGAGATCGATCCCGAGGTTGCAGAAATGATGGGATTCGGGGGCTTCGGATCAACCAAAAAATCGTGATCATCGACCTCTTTCACCTGCATCGTCATCATTGGATGATTTCACCTTGCCTAGAATTTGGTTCCTTTTTTTGTTGTAGTGAAGTAGTTCATGCAATGCAAATGGAAACATGTAAGATACTAAAAATGCACTTTTGTCTGAATGCAAAGCCCTGCTGAAAAAGCCTCATGATGTTATATGATTTGTGGACCTGTCGTTTTGTTTCGCAGTTCATTTGCATGTTTGGTTGCTGCGATATAGATAACCTTCATTTGGATTTCTTTATCCTGCTGGTGTTTAAGAGTCATCTAGAGTTGAAATTGTGGTTTTGCCCAACGATACATAGTGCTGGCTAGAATGAATGTAAGACAAAATGCGTAATGAATGTAAACCAATTAAGCTATCCCCGGTTAAACTTATCTCTGACCCGAACAATCTTATCCCCAGAATTTCCTGGGGTTTTGTTTTTAATAAAAATGCGTACACTTAGATGAATGTTGCTGGAGAGAGCTATACAGTAACACAGACTCAGTGTCTGAAAAACTCAAAATGTAATGTAATAACTTTATACATGGAGACTGCTATACAGAGATATTTTTATTTTCTCTTACGAGTTCGACAGAGGATTGAGAGCGAAGAGCCGTCTTTGTTCTTCCGTCGGGTTCCTCAGCAATCTGCAGAAGATGGCCGTTGCCCCGACGACTGAAAACAGCGATAAAACGGCGAGGAACCTGAAATGGGAAGGGTCGTTTGCGATTATGGCCAACCCGAGCATCACCGATTCCGCTAAACTCGCCACCGAAATCTCTGTTGCACCGATGAGGTTCGCTTTCGAGGATGGTATTCCGGTTTGAAGGATCTGGGCTCCCACTACATCATACGACATGTGCCCTAACCTTGATAACACCTGCATGATTCATTTCATCCGTGTCAATATACGTACATACGTTCATCTTCGACACGATTTCGGGGCGGCCACCGTCGAGTACCTGAGATTTTCGGGCTACTCAATCCCGAACCCGAGTGTCTCACAAGATAATTTTCAATAGTCGCTGTACCCGTTTAAATACAAAATTTCGAATTTTTTCAAAACAAAAAGCATATATTAGGAATTGATCAGGTCGGGTATCCGACATTTTCGGACTATCAATAGGTTTATACGGAATATCCCTAAACCTAGAGACATAACTCAGTTAGATACACAAGTATAATACCAGGTCTCGGACCCAATAACCCGAACCTAAACTTGAACCTGAAGCCGATTTTCGGGTTTTCTTCACACCATAGCCCGATCTCATCTCATATAATGTCGGATACTAGAATTTTGGATACCCATCTCACGGGTCGGATCGGATACTGAATTTCGGACGCCCATCATTGTTGAACTATGGTTGTTTCAGCTATGCATCAAATATCAGAAAAAACCGAGAAGTGGAGAAGAAGAAGGAACTTACGATCATACACAAGAAGAAGAGAAGAGGGCTTTTGTTAGACAGAGAAGAGCTCCAATACACCGCAACTGCCACACCCAGGAGCGAAGCTTGGAAAAACAGTCCCATCGCCCCTGCCTGCGTTTTTCCGAAGGAAAAAGAACACGACTTGAGGGGAAAAAAAACTGCATATTAAGATACGGCAAGCAATAGTACGAGAAAACAAATTCAAGAATGAACCTTTAGAAAGCCGAATCGTTATAGCACGAGAAAACAAATTCAAGAGCCAATCTTTAGAATGCCAAATCGCTAAAGTATACGAAAACAAATTCAAGAACCAACTTTTACAATGCCGAATCGGTAGAGTACTCAGCAAACAAATGAAAGAACCAAACTTTAGAATGACGAATCGTTATAGTACGAGAAAACAAATTCAAGATCCAACCTTTAGAATGCCGAATCGCTTGACCAAGTTTGATGACAAGAAGGTCGCAGCAACGCCCATAAAGGCACACAATCCACTGAAGCCCCCAATAACTGATGGGTTCACACCTGTTTGAAAATACCCAGCCTTTTTTCATCATTCATCATGAACGGAATATCTCGAGGTGTGTGTATACGTGTACATACATATTCAGAAAGAAATTATACACAACGAGTTGTATGAAACAAAAAAAAAATACCCAAAAAAAAATTTTTAAAAGAAAAAAGTCAAGAAATGCTATTCCAGATGTCTGAATAAAGAAGCCAGACCTCAACAAAAAGAAGGTAACTTTGTTGTCGTTTTAATTCAGAACACACTTGAGAAACCGAAATAATTGATACTCTGAAAATTTCCAGACAAGGAATCCATTTCTCCTGAAACAATTTACTGTTGTTCCTTCTCATCCACTACTACTTCCAATCTAGAATTATGTACAAGGAATCAACTAGTTCTGTATGACAATCAGAATGAAGCCGCGACAAAATCCACGGGCAAGCAAAAATTCTCTTCTGGGTAAGATGTTCATATGAATCGCTAAGAATCGAGATTTTGATACAAAATCTAGATGAAGCAAGCAAGCAAGTTACAGAAATCATACCACGTTGTGTTAGAAATGCAGTCATCAAACTACCCGGAGTGAGCACAATGTTGAAGTAAAGAAGAACATATGCGAGGCTTGCAGGTAGAACCGGCTGCTGGATATATTCCTTCCATCCCAACTTGATAGCTTCCATGCCAGTATTAACTGATAATTCAAATGGCATTCAGTAATGTTTAAATGACTAAGATGATATAATTTGTTCATGTAATCCTCAGAGTGAAAAGCTTACTAATGCCGACAACATCAGAAAGAGTTCCTTCATTGCAGCAGCTCTGTGAGCATTTGGAACGGTCAAGAACTCCAGAAGACAGTTTGTTGGTTAGCCATATGAGACCTGTCTGGAAAATGGATTTCATCTATTAGAGGTACAATACAATGACGCTTTAATGGATCTTCGGGCACAGAAAGAAACTTCAGTAACGAGCAAGTGATACCGCCTTTTAGGTCCGAACTGAGGAATCCCTTGTACGTGTGTGTGCGTGTGATGCAAAATGATGACACATATATCTATCATAAAAATTACTAAGAACACGAGCCATACTACTTACCATGATAGGCAACGATCCCATCATTAGTGTAGCAGCAAATTTTAAGCAGGTCACAGGGTCGTATTTGGACAAGAGAATGCCAAATAACATGGTTCCAGCAATCTATAGAAAATCCAAATTCATCATTTTTTGATCCAAAGGGGGTAAGTACAAAAATCCAGACAAAAATATCATCATACCTCACAGAGCAGATCAATCCGGTTGAGAACGGCATTTGCTTGTGCCAGAGCAATTGGTCTATTTATGCCAGCCAACTGCCAAACAATCAAATAATATACTTCAGACTACATTCTTTGTTTCTTCTTCTTTTTTTTTTTTTTTTTTTTTTTTATTTGATGAAAAAATAGATATGCTAAGGCATATGAATGCAGGGAAAGCATACCAGTACAACCCAGTCACGCTCTATAGCAACTCCTGATGCTATTCCACATAACCTGTCTACTGCCCCAGCAAGTACCAATGCGGAAAACCAGGGCCGAAGAAGAAATGACGATGCAAATGTTGAAGGTGCGGTGTATGCATGAATTATCATTCCAGCAGATAGCACTTGTGCGGTTGCCTGTTATCAACATGATCATCGAAGCAGATTTACGTTTGTGATTGATTCTAAGCCTCAGTGCCATTAGGAGGAACAAGTTTCTGATTACAAGATTATAGTGAAGTAACTAAATACCTCACACAACCAGTCAAAATTATAAATGATGGAGTTTCAAATTATCAAGGGAAATACAAAGTGTTTAGAGCATGCGAGAAATCATTTGTGATCTCTAAATACAACTGTAAGATGTAAAATGTTGAAATGAAAAGATTCTGGCTTCTTCATAAAAGATTACCTGGACGACATTCAATGAAATATACGTGGGAACCCTGGGACTATGATCCATAAATTTCCCAACCACTGGACCTCCAATAATTATTGCCACTTTGGTAAAGAAGCCAATGACTGCTACAGGTAGTAGGCTTGGATGAAGCAGTGCAATGGCGGATGGCCAGGCGAAATTCCAAAGTTGTTCAACCAAATTCCCAACCAAACAGCTAGCATACAAGACTGCAAAATCGATGTTATTTCATATTGGTGAATGTCACAACTGAAGATAACCTTAAGAGAAAATCGTTAACCAAGTGAAAATCTCATTTTCCAAACATTATGTGAGACAGATGAGGCAGCACCCTTACCATATAGTCCTTCCGGATGAGCTGGAGTGGCTGCAAGCACATTCTGCTCCTCCTCCGACAATACCTAGAAATCCGAGAATACGAAACAAAAAACTGAATTGCTTATGCAAGACTACAGAAAATATCGGGTTTGGTTAGTGAATTCAAATACTAGGAAAAAGGAAAAGGATGACATACAGGCAATGCCGTCAAAAGGGTGTCTACATATGTGCATTCGGTGAGCAAGCTCAGAGATTCAGCTATGGGGATATCATTATCGAGATGAACGATTGGAACCACATGATCCTCTGCAGGAGTTGGCAAATCTTCGTGGACTTTGTCATCAGTAGTGATATGGCCATGACATACATCTGTATTTATTATTGAACACCTTGAGCTAAAGCTATGTAACCTATCATGCAAAGGAAATATCCAAATCAGTAAGAAATAAACGATACGCAGTGAACAAAAGATAATACTATTGCACTTCTGTGGTTTTGAGCTAAGAGCAAATTTGATTAACTTCTCTTAAACCGTAGCAAATTCTTGCTCTTATTTACCGCAGCAATCATGAAAATTTGAAATTATGTCGGAAACACTAACACAAGGACGAAATCGAAGCTCACAAGCAACAGTCTTTATTCAAGTTCAAAGGTTACGACAATGCCTGACGATTCCACAGTCTATCGAGCTCAATTCTCGAACTATTTGCAAACGCATTTACTCAGACGGCCGAACAAAAAAAGTTGGATTTCAACTTCAAAGCTCTCAAATCCCACTAGAATTTTACTCGGGAGCCAAACAGGATAAACCCATTCAATCCAAACCTGCGAGAATTCAAAGTTGATTTCAGACACGACCATCTGCAAGAAGGGAAGGGAGGGCAGATTCGAGCAGAAGCCGCTGGCGATAGAGAAGTTCTCTTCTGGACTGGAAAATCGAACAGAAAATCGAAAGACGGCGATCGCCGGAGCAAAGCCATGGAAGCAACCATCCCGAAATCTTACTCTCCTCTTCCTTCTTCAAGTGATAGAACTTGAAGGACCCGTAATTCTTCTTCCTTCTGGATTCCTTCCAACTCATGCAGACTCCGGGGAAAAAATCATCAAAACGTTAAAGAAAGAACTCGAATTTACGTCTAATCCGCTAAAAACTTCACTGGGTTTTGTTCGCTGGTGCCTTATCGTAACTGGGTATTCTTCAAGATCGCGGATTTTCCGGGAAAGAGAGGGAAAACGCGAGAAAATGAACCTTATCTGTGGTTGTTCTTCTACTCAGAGTCCGCCCCTTAGACGAGGGGGTAGAGAGAGAGAGTGGCCCTACGACTCCGCGTGTGTGTAGTTATATCAAGCCACGTGGAATTGTTTACCCAATAATATTTTGCCATGTGGCAAACCAAGTTTCCACCAGGAATTGATGAACAAGTTGGTAGGATAAATATATAAAATCATGCAAAGAGAAATGGAGGAAATACAAAAATTGTGGCGATTGACGAATTGTGTCGTATAATCCAGAAAAAAATATCAGGTATTTAAGAAAAGAAAATATTCCTGCTTTTGAAAAAAATTATTATTAAAAAACGAAGCAAACAATATGCCAAAATGCAATGCAAAACTGCAAATATATATCATCTGCGACATTAAATATTTTTTAGTCTTTGTATATACTTTTGTTTTTGTTATTGGAAGAAAACAATATGCCAAAATGAAATTTGAAGTCATTGTCACAGAACCAACATTCTAAACCTAGATCTCGTCCAATACCCGATGCATTACGAGAACGGTAATACGAGTACGAGCTTGGCTTCAGCAGCAAAATCAAGCATGCGTGCAAGACGCTCACAGTTCAATGCGGCGACTCGATCAGGCTCTGATAGTGTCTGCTCTAGGTTTCCACAGCCCTAGCCTGTATTTGTGGGCATACTTGAGTATGAGCTTCCTCTGCAAAGCAAAACGAATTCAGAACTGTGAAAACCATGAGGCAAAATCGGAGAAAACACGCTGTCCGAGCAGAGGATGTTGTTGTTTCATAAACCCATCAACACTTTCCAACAAGTTTTCTTAGCCATATAATATCACGATTCATGACCAATCTCTTTGCCTCTGTTCATCAATACAAGAATCCAACCTTTTTTGTTTTCTTGATTAGTATGCTTTGCAAAACTAATAAACGGAGCAAATTCAGTCAAGCGGGATCCTTCATTCTCGCTCACAAGCACACATGTTTTCCCCCGCCAAGAAAGAACTTGGCCTCTCAATGATCGAAAATGATAGCTCAGCATTCATGTGAAAGGCTGCTTTTACTGTGTATAAACCCGGAAGAGAATTGAATACTTACATGTTTGCAAGGGATCCCGAATTTCTTGAGCTTGAGAGTACGTGTCGCAAGCAGTTTATTAAGGTCGCCTATCTCGGTTTCGAGTTTGGCCACATGGTTCTCAACTCCTCCCCCGATCCCGCTCAAGAACTCGGGAATTCCTACTTTCACTGCAATATCAGAAAGAGAAAATGAAACACAGCCCGCAAATAGTTGACTCGATTCCTAATCCGATAAACTTTCAAGAACACATGGGCCGTTAGACGAACCGGAGATATTATGGTCTATTGTATCAACAAATTCATGCATTGGATGTTTAACCACGCATCTCTGATCATTGACTATACCAAGAAATCTCTCTGAATGAAAATAGATCTACTCACCTTTCTTTTTTCAGACCGATTCGATCGAATCATCATCCACAGATTCCACCATTAACTGGTTAGCTAAGAGTATTACAAGCAACCTGAATACTTAAAACCCTAAAGCCAGAAACCAGAAAATGGTAAACACTGAAACCAATCAAAGCCCACTAATCCTCACATCTTCCATTAGTATTACCGATAAATACGTTTGTAATCTCAGGTTTAAACCTCTCGAGATCAACTGGTTTCTCAGAAATTAGAAATTGTTAAAACGCCGAAGCCAATCATAAACCACTAATCCTTACGTCCCCTTAATATTTCCCGGAAATCAGAAGATAAGTTACGCACTAAACCTCTCGAAATCAGCTAATTCACGCAAACTTCTATCGACTTTCCCGGAAACGGAATCGACGCAGCAGAGGAGGAAATCGAACAAGCCAAAAAACCGCTTACCAGCATAAGCGGGTTTGGAGTAGAATCTAGGAAAGCTAAGAGCAGAAAAGGGTGGTTCTGTTGTTCGTAGAACTGCTCTTGCGCTCTGTGTGATTCGCGTCCACGCCATTGTCGTCGCTCTTCTCAAAAACACCCAGAACTCTTCGAGTCTTGAGCAAACTTCTTCTCCGACGCCTCCAACGCAACTTGAGGTTCTTCATTGAAACGCCGTCGTTTTGTTTCACCACAGAACACAGGGCCCTTTTAAAAAAACAGCCCAAGCCCATTAGCCCAATTATCCGATTCGATTACTTATGTTTTTTTGTTATCCGAATATAATCCACTCATTATTATTATTATTATTACAAAATTATTTTAATTATTTTTGGGTAATCCCACCGGAATATTATTATAAAAAAAAGTAAAATTTTGGTTGGTAATCAAGAATAAATGTTGGAGAGACAAATACATATATATGGGACTATCTGGATTTATTTATTTTTTCTTCTGAATATTCAAAATTCAGATATTTAAATTAAACCCCACAACTATGAAATCGAATTTCAAAAACGTTCAATACCTGAAATAATAGAATCCTATCCAAATAATTCAAAATATCGAATAACCAAAGAGGAGCGTTAATATTCGGTATATTCCGGCATCCTCGATATAATACACGAAAAGACTAAATTGCCCTCATCTTGTCGTGTTTTCATCTTTCAAAGTCTCCGACACCTTATCATCTCAGCAATATATTTTTTTTTGTTAACTTCATATTCTCAGCAATATTATTAATTTGGAATTTGAAATTTTATAATTTTAATTTATTTTTTTCAGTTCGCATTGGAAACATCTGAAACACATATTTGTATTTTTCTTTCTGTGTGTCGGCATGTTCTGTTCGTTTTTTTCTTGCGGTGGTTGAAGTGAATAGTCATGACACGTTTTTTTTAGTAATTATTTTTAATATAATATTTACAAGTTAGTAGCAACTGATCTAAACAAAATTTTATTTTATTGTTAAATAAGTTGACATCCATAAAATCACATAATATTATAATTAAAGACAATATTAGAATTGAACGTAGAATTTTATATATTATTTAAAATTTGAATAAAATTATATATAAAAAATAAAAAAAAATTGTAATCAATTTTGAAAAAAAATATCTAGATAAACACTAAAATAAGATTAACGAACAAATGATGACTAAGAATACAAACAAATGGATAATGTTTTGATAAACTCGAAGATTGAAGGTTGACCCGTTTTTTATATGATATGAACGGATATTATAAACATGTTTAATTTAATTATATATAATTTAATTATATATTTTCACACATTAAGTATGGGTTTGAACGGTCAAAGAGAGGAAAAACAAAACCCAATGTACTTTTAGTTTTTAGCTATTTACTAGTAACTCCCAATACCTAATTCCAATCCATTTTGTTTTTTTTTTTTTTTAATTTTGGAATTATTTATTTAATGATATGACTGTCACCAGCGCATTATAGCGTACGCATCATGAAAAGCTAGCCACAGGCATGAAAAAGAAAACATTTCTCATTCATCACAGCAGAAAATTGAAAAAGGGTGAGGGAGGGATTCATCAATCATCAAAGCTCCTTCTTATGGATCTGTTCACCCTTTGATTCTCTCTCGCTCTCTACGATCTGGAATTTTCTGGGTTTCTTCGGTACGTATGTTGTCCCTTTCCTTTAGGGTTCGTCTGTTTCCCGTTTCAAATTCTGGGTTTTTTTTTTGTGCTTTCCTCAATTCTCGTGTTTCTGGTGATTTTTTTCTGGTATTCAACAGATCCGCTTTTATGGCTTCGGATCTTTTTTGTGGGTCCTTTGTTTTTTTATAGCTTTTACCCCTTTTTGATCCGCGGGTTTTCGTTTGGGATTTCATGTTCTGGGTTTGGATCTTCTGAATTTGTTGTCTGGGTGTCTGAAATTTGCGATTTTTTCGTTTACATGTACGGAGATTTCTTTCCATTAAAAAAGTTTCCTATTAGGGTTCTGTATTTTTTTCGTGTAATTTGAGGTTTGGTTGTATGTTCTAAGTGTGTAAGAAAGTTTCTTGATTCGTATGACCGACTGCTTCGACTTGAGCCTTGGATTTATTCGTTGGGAATCAGATTATAGAGCAGACCTTGCTTATTTCTGCAGATTTTTTTTGGAAGTTCGTTGTTTGAGCTTGACAACAGTTATTCTTCGGTCGATTTGAGTTAGTAAACAATTGAATATCGCATTTTGGGTCGATGCAATGTCGCCATAACATTCATTTTGCACCATTTCTAGTTGAATCGATCGAATAATTTGCTTTTCGCGTGTGTTCTTCATTGAAAGCCAACGAGTTAACAGCTATGCTGCGCATATGATTCATGGAATCACCTGCAAGCTCCAACTTTTATGTAACTTCTCACCTTCCTGCTG
>NW_010970490.1:3335275-3385443 GCF_000463585.1 Tarenaya hassleriana | reverse complement strand
TCCTGCTGATGCTGCTGCAGGTTAAGGTTTGAATCTATCACGCTTGAAGACTGACAGAAGGAGGAGCGTTTTTCCCGATCTTCTCTTTTGTAGCCGAAAATGGCCTCGGTGGGCTTAGCTCCTACTTCCGGGGCGAGAGATTCTACCGGGCATGCTTCTGGTGTCGACAGGTTGCCCGAGGAGATGAACGACATGAAAATCCGCGATGATAAAGTATGTTTGACATTGTCCAGGCATGTCTTCAGTACGTTGTTATGTTGTGTTCTTACATATAACTGACTGAATTGACGATGGCCAGGAAATGGAAGCCACAGTTGTGGATGGCAATGGAACTGAAACTGGTCACATAATAGTGACTACTATCGGTGGAAGAAATGGCCAACCAAAGCAGGTACTCTAATTTTCCTATCTTTTGGTTTTTTATTTGTAAATGGATCCTTCTTATTCTTAATGAAGTTGATAAGCTCTTAAACTTTCTACTGAGCCTTGTGAAATCTTTCACTTCTTGCCTTTGAAGTGATCACACTCACAAAAGAGAGCCTTTAGTGAAGACTGGTTATCTAAGCCATCTTATTCGCTATCTCTTAACATTGTTACCCTTATACTCTTGAATTTTAATGCGTAGCTGAAGATAGTTTTGATATTTATGCGTTGAAATCATATCACAGACTATCAGCTACATGGCCGAGCGAGTTGTTGGACATGGATCTTTTGGCGTTGTGTTCCAAGTGAGTTTGTTTATATGTTTAAAACACGATAATATTTGTTTATTCATATGATTGACTGGGTCCTGTTTTCTATTTATTGGTAAGGCAAAATGCCTAGAGACTGGGGAAACCGTTGCTATTAAGAAAGTTCTGCAAGATCGGAGGTACAAGAACCGTGAACTGCAAACCATGCGGCTATTCGACCATCCTAACGTCGTGTCTCTGAAACACTGCTTTTTCTCAACCACCGAAAAGGATGAGCTTTACCTCAACCTTGTTCTCGAATACGTTCCTGAAACTGTGCACCGTGTCATCAAACACTACAACAAACTGAGCCAAAGAATGCCTCTGATATATGTCAAACTGTACACATATCAGGTACGAGTTTGTCTGAATTGTCTTCTTTCACACTTTCTATACAATCACATTTCTTGTTTGCATTGGATAAAGAGTTTTTTTTTTGGGGATTTCTAACTTGTCTCTCCAATGTACATGGCAGATTTTTAGAGCCCTATCCTACATTCACCATTGCATTGGAGTGTGTCATCGCGATATTAAGCCTCAGAACTTGTTGGTACGTGGAGATATCTATACAGTGGATTTGCATTGAACACCGAATCATCGATTGGCTTGTATTTATTACACTTCTAACACTTTAGCTATTTTTTTATGTTGCCCCAGGTAAACCCTCACACTCACCAAGTAAAACTATGCGACTTTGGAAGTGCAAAAGTATTGGTACGGCCAGTGAATCTCTTTTGGGTACATTTTGATAGAAATTTCAATTATTGTGACCGTGGTTATGTCTTGAAACAGGTAAAAGGAGAACCAAACATATCATACATTTGCTCGAGGTATTACAGAGCACCAGAACTTATATTTGGAGCAACCGAGTACACCACGGCTATCGATATCTGGTCAGCAGGATGCGTTCTTGCTGAGCTCCTTCTTGGACAAGTAAACATATATACAAGATCTCATATCAAGCAGGTTCTGCTTTACTGTATGTGGAATAGTGTGATTGACAAATCTATCCTCTGTTCATTGCAGCCTCTTTTCCCAGGTGAAAGTGGCGTTGATCAGCTTGTAGAGATTATCAAGGTATAATTAGCTTTGCCCTTGTTTCAAAGGGAAGCTGATCTTCTGTCACTGTCCATTGTTATTTATGATTTGTTCTTTACTAGATGTAACATGTCTTTGACAATTCGGTTGACATGAGAATATACATTGTTGAATCGATATGTTGATGTTCTTATGTAGGTTCTGGGAACGCCCACGAGGGAAGAAATCAAGTGCATGAACCCTAATTACACAGAATTCAAGTTTCCTCAGATCAAAGCTCATCCATGGCACAAGGTTTCTTGAATCTTATACACATCATTGTAGCATGTTCAGTGTTCTTGATTGTGCTGTTATCTATTATGTGTGATGTTTCTTCTCTCGTGTTCCAGATTTTCCATAAACGCATGCCTCCAGAGGCTGTCGATTTAGTCTCAAGGCTTCTTCAGTATTCTCCCTATCTACGTTGCACCTCTGTTAGTGTTACAAACCTTCTGTTCTTCAACTCTCCTAGCTCCTCGGGGGTTTTTTGTGGTCTTTGTAGCTTCCATGTTAGTTGTTGCATTATTGTGATCTGATCTCTGTTACCCGAATGCAGCTTGATGCGTTGGTCCACCCGTTCTTTGACGAGCTAAGAGATCCGAATGCCCGTTTGCCAAATGGGCGCTTCCTCCCACCGTTATTCAACTTTAAGGCTCATGGTATGGTATCTTTCTTTCCAAAGTATCAGTCCGAACGGAGAAATGCCAAATTTGGCTGGAAAATTAGAGTGGATGTTATTGTTGGAGAATCTTAAAAGTGGGCAAAAAAGTTTCATACAACTACTGAACTATGATGATGATAGACACACTTTTCCGTCCTAGAGATGTGAAAATCCTCTGGAAAGTCCACCAAAGTGTCTGAATTTAAACATGTCTCTACATGTTGATTCCTGGAGTTGTGTTTTCGCGACCGAATGGAGATTCTTAAATATGGCTAACTCCTTATGTGTGGGATTATGTCTTTTTGAAACAGAGCTGAAAGGTGTGCCTGCGGAGATGGTGGCAAAGTTAGTACCGGAGCATGCGAGGAGGCAGTGCCCATGGCTTGGCTTGTGATTTCAGAGACCCCCAAGCCCTAAATGTAACAGAAGAATTCAGCAAGTTATCTGTATTATTTCTCAGATATGATATGTACTCTTTGTTGTTTGTGTATGAGTAGAAGGATCAATGTGGGTTTATGATGTAAAAGCCAACAAGATTTTTAGGTGAGAGTTTGGTGATTCGTATATCCTTACACAACAGTAACGAGTCTCCCCTTTTCCCTTTGGCTTTTACCTTGACTTTGACTTTGACTTTGACTTATCAGAAAACCCTTTTGTTGTGTGCTCTCTCGTCTTCTGTTTTTGTTTTCTGGTCGCAATTCACAAACATTGTGATTTCTCAACAACACTATACCGATAGAGTTGGGGGGCAGATTTGGGAATCATTGATCTTCAGACACAAAAGAGGATGTCTACTTGAGTTGTTAACTGCATAAGAATCTGATCCAACCAAACCCACATGTTAGATTTAACCAGAATGCGGTCCTAATGCCGACAAATTTGTTATGAAACAGCAGTTTGCTTTCCACTCGACCCCGCTTATTGACATACTCCGACAACTGTCTCATTCCGTCACTTATCAACACAAATGGTTCCTAAGGACCCTAAAATCTGGAACAGAGCTAAAGGCCTTGCGAGCTTTCCACATGACCGCACAAGCAGAACTTGATGTTGATGTTGCACGAGAGTGTTAACGGATGACTTTGAACCTCGGAAGAGGCTACACCATTGCTTGTTCTGCTCTGCCAATCTCACAGACCACATGGCACCTAAACCATGACAATCTCAGATGCTTTTATTTGCCCGGAAGCTTATGTCCTGGAAACAAGGACAAAGAAGACAAATTTTGTTAAGAATCTTTCAAGCCAGACATGGGGAATAGCATAATCCCACGAGATATACGATGAAGATAAACAGCTGAAGTTCAACAGTGTTCATTAAGCTGCTGACAAATGGAACGGAATGGAGTAATAACATTACGATCTTTACAACTGATTTTCTTCTGTTCAGGATTGTTCAACTTAGACGATGACAACAACAATGAGGCTGACAGATATTTGCTCACGAATCCTGACAATGGTTTACCTATCAGCTAAGATGGAACAGTTTAAGTGCTTTGGTTTTTCAAACAAAACTGCATTTCTGAACAACTGTGTCTGATGAGATTGAAAGATGAATAGAAACTAAACATACAGAGTTCAAACCATTTTCATGAGTTGGCGAGAAAAATGCAGTCAGCACATATGCATGGCCAGTAAAAATGAATAGAGGGCAACCATAATATAACCAAGAGGCTCGATGCTAAGAAAAATGATAAAGAATCGGAGTTACCAAAAAAAAAAGGATTATTCAAACCGCCGACTGCAGATATAACTTAGCAATGTAGAAACATTCAGATTTATTTTTTGGAATTGTGAAACAAAAACAAGGGCAATTGGTTACTGAAACCTAGAAAGCAGATGATATCGGGAGCAAAAGATACCTGTTTCATTTTGTCAGATATGTGAATCTAATACCGTCTCTGACAAGCTCGTTGATTGCATCCCTGAACCTGTAGTAATCATCGGGTTTGTTGTAAATCTGATGAGAAATCCGTGCATAGCCTGTGATCGGATCAATCTCTCCGTCCTTAGGTGGGCAGAAGTAGATTGGGACTTCAATGCTGAACCTTTCTCTCAAAAGGGTTCTCAATTTCAAAGCATCCGAATCACTGGTAACACCCAAGCATGAAGGCAAACCGACCATGATCATACTAGCGCACATCTCAGGCGGGCAACCAAGCTGAGTGCCCCAAGCTTTAGAAAGCATCAGACCCATTTCAACCACGGCCTCGTGGTTTCTCTTCTTTATGCCGTCAATCCCACCTTCGAAACGGTTGATGAATTCCGAGATCGAAGGAACCACTAACTGAGCACTGTAATCCCTAGTTCCCACCCACGCACTCTCTATGGCCAACCCGTTTCCGTACTCGCTCGACACGACAGGGTGATGCAAATCAGGAGAGTCATTGTTCGATTTCTTACAGTACAGGAACGCGACAGAAGGCGGTGCGAAAAACCATTTGTGAAGATTACTTGTGTAGAAATCAGCACCAATCTCCTTCATATCAACGTCAACGCACCCAATTCCATGGGCAGCATCCACAAACACCTGGTCAACACCTTCCTCTCTGCAGATTTTCACAAGTTCTTTGATGGGTATCACAACACTCGGCATTGAAGTCACATGATCGATCAAAGCTAACCTAACCCTCCTACCGTTTGCTTTACCTGTCTCTAGAGCGTTCCTAAACCGACCCACGATTTCATCCGCCGAGACGACAGGGAAAGGCAACTGTACCTCGATGACCTGACCACCGGCGCGCGTGACGTAAGCCTCGACAGACTTCTTGACGGAGCCGTAGGCGTAGTGGAGCATCACCACGGCATCGCCTCTCTGGAACCGTCCCTCACGGAAGGCCCAAGCCGTCTGCTGAAGAACGATTGCGGCTGCGGTGGTGGCGTTATCGACGATGGAGATCTCGTTGACGTGGTCAGCGTTGATGAGCCGCTTGATCACAGCCCTTGATTCGGCGATATTGGGCTTGAGATCGTCGAAATAGAACCGATCAGGCTGACGAAGGAACCGTAGCTGCCACTCCCGCTGGAGCGCGAGAATGGAAGCCGGACAGCATCCGAAGCTACCGTTATTGATTCGCGCGAAGGTAGGATCATGGTGCGAGAACTCCGATTCGACCTCGGAGGGGGAAATTAAATTCAAAGATTGAGGGCAGACTCTTGGCTTCTTGGAGAAATCGGAGGCGGGTTCAGCGGCGCCATTAGAGGAGAGCCTCTTGGGGTGGCGGTGAAGGTAGGCGGCGGTCGCTTCGTCAGGCGGAGACGGCAGAGACGCCATAGACGACGACGACGAAGAAGTAGCTCGAGCTTATCGAAAGGGAGGAGCTTGAAAAAATTCCGGAGATGAAAACGGAGAAAGGAGGGAAGGCACGGGAAAGAGGCTGCATTATTAAAGAGGGACCAGCGGCGAGTGTGGGATGCCACGATAGGATGGGCGACTTCTTTTGTCGTGTAGTGAAGTCACGTGCATGGCGCGTGGATGGCCTGTTTCTGTCTGTGTGGCGAACGAGAGAAAACAAGTAAAAGAAGCCCACTTCGATTTCATTTCAAGTTCTTCAACAACGTTTGAGATTATTGATTGTCTTTCAGAAAACATGAACTGTATTTTTTTTTTTTACCAATGAGGCATTGGTACGGATACAAAAAGGATAAAATTAGATGACAAAGAAATTCTTCTACGTATAAGAAAATGGAAATAAAGATAGAATCTATCTGAAGACAAGATTGTGGCAACTCTTGTCACAGGGGTACGGACAATCTATCAGCTTCACTTCTGCTCTGTCGAAATACCAATCTCCCACCGCTATGGCCACCGCCTGCATATTTACGGTCAGTTGTTCGAACATGTCAAAGAAAATGGCAGTTGCTTACAAACATTTTGAGATTCAAATGCAGTGATATATGTACATATAAAGCAGTGTAATACTAAAAAGCGGATCCGAGTACCCGCAAAATTTAGGAGGCTCGGATCCGTACCCGGAAACAAAAGGTTATGTATATGTCCTTAACAAATGTACACAGGTATCTGCGGACACCCATCACTGGTTATTCATACTAAAAAACCTCGTATACATGAAAGGCCGCATACCCGAAAATCACGTATCTGCAGGCCGGGTGCTCGATTTTCAGGTATTTATGCCGACCCGAGTATAAGCGATATTGAGAAGAAAACATGTCCTCATAAGTTTCTTCTATGTTTTCCATCACTCTTTCAAGCAATTCATGTGTGTGAATATGATGCTTTTCGACATGATAACAAGGAATGGAGAGATTTCTGCTTACTGTTTTCTGGATAACGGGAGAATCATCCGCGAACCACGTATCCTGCCTCTCGGTTTGGCAGTGAGCGAAGCAGGAGTTGATGAACAAACCGTTTTGTTTAGACTCCAAGAATCCTCCGACTGTCCTCAGCATCTGATTCCTGAACCCTGTTCACATAAAATGATACCTTGTTTAGTTTTGAAAGAAAAAAATCGGGTCCGGGGGGGAAGATTCTGATCCAAGAAACCACCTTGCAAGAACTGGATTTGTGCCGGAGTACATCTCCCGTGGTTTAATCTGCAGTCACGCCAATAACCAATAGGATCTGCAGTCGGCGGTGCGATACTGCTTTGAATCTGTTAAAAGCCTCATAAAGATGGTTACTTTTTTTTTCTGATAAGATGAACCCTAAACAGCGGAGAAGCAAAACCCGGGTTTCAGAACCGGTAAAAAGCGAATACCTGCCATGTATCGTATGCTGCATTGACGATAAAAAGCGGGGTCTTGATCTGACTGATCAAGTTTTGAGGGAAGAAGCACTGTGACAAGGATTCGGGTCATCATAGATTAGAGTTAGGACTCTGGTTATCGTTCGCAACAGCAATGACATAAATGCAAGGAGAAGAGCTTACCGATGTTGGATCGAGATGGTTTGTGCATACACGAGGCAGGTTGTTCGTCACACCCTGTGAATTCATTATCCTTTTTCCCATTAGCATGAGGCAGATCGGAAAAGCCAGAGCAATCTCTTACCAGTAACAGCACAGAGATCAATAACGTGTATGCATACAAGAATCATGAACATAGTAGGAGTAAAGTGTGTATAAACATGTGAAATGATGAAATGTTTGCAGGCTGAGGGAGGCAAGATTAACATACCTGCAACTGTACAACACCATTGTATAAATTCCTGATCGTACGGCCACCAGAAACATCGGGTCTTCAATTCCAGATAACGGCAAATCAGTAACGTTAACTTAACTCAAGAAAAAGGGAAGTAACTTTACACCAAACTTGGAGGCAAGAATTAACCTACGTGTCCAAGAAAAAGCCCGCATCGCTCAAGCACTTCACTTTGGTAGTTGGCGGGAATAAATTCCCGAACTCATCGCAATGCAGAATCGCGGCTAGACCGCCAGCAGAGCATCCTGATAGAAGGGCCTAATGGAAAAAAAACAGTTAAATAACTGTCAGTCCAGAATCACGAGACAAAGGAGCTAAAAAACAATACGGGACCTGTTTTGCATATCGCATTCCGTTCTCCATCAGATCGTCCATGGCAGCTCTCCATATACGCTCTCCTCTGAACTGAAGCTGTGCAGCCTGAGTTTCAAGTTCAATACATAATATGTTGAAATTTTTTTGGAACATAAAGGAATAATCCAAACCAAAAACTAAGAAGAAGAACAACAGGAAAAGAATCTTTGAAGTTCACATTTGAAGAATCTATGACACAAAAACTTTGTATCCATCATGGCCTTTCATCTTTTGAATAGAAGCTGTGAAGCCTATAATTCAACTTTAACAAATAATACCTATTGATCATCATGAAACATACATACATATACACACATTTATATAAAGATATATGATGTCAAATCCAATAGAATATGCTCAAACCTGATTCTGGCTATCCCCGCTGAAGGAAGCGCCATCACAGTACCGTAGCTTCACTCTGTTCCAGTTGAAAAAGTCTGAAGAAAGACAAACAAATTCCGACCAAAGTCTCAAGTTTCTCGGAAAAAACAGAGAACAAGACAGATCTGAGCAAAAACTTCAAGAAACTAAAACCTGGGTTTTCTTGAGCTTTATCACTAAGAATTCCTGTGAACTGAATCTGCTTCTCCATGTACGTGGAGGATCCACGACGAGTCTTCTTTCTGTAGACACAGTTCCTAATGTTATTGCACCATCCTCCTCCCTGTTAGATTGATTCATTTGAATGAGAAATGGAAAATACAATGAGATCAAAAACCGAAGCTGATCTAAAACGACAAACCTCCAAGTGAATGAGCCAACTATTGGATCCGGATCCATGTCCACGGTGTAAGTGATATCCAGGCAATGTTCCATCCAAACAAACTGCAGATTTTAAGACACAGAACAGTAAGGATAGGTTAAAAACTCTGTTTCATATCACTCACTTTTCACCCTTTTTTTGCAAGAACAACTCTATTTAACTTTAGATTCACAGATATGGATCCATACGTCTAAAGTCATTTCACACGTAAATTACTGAGCCTCAAAGAATGCAACAACCCTTTGCTGCATATTATGATGCTTACGGCTACATTCAGACAGATCTGGGAAGAACCAAAGGGGAAATGAATGACTGCAAACACCGGAAACACGCTTTCCAAATACTCAGATGTTTATATAAATTCATTTGCACATATACTATCCTCAAACCTCGTCATCAGTAGGAAGAACTAGAAGAGGAAAACAAAGAAGGCGACTTTGTTAACTTAGAAACAAAAACAAAAAAAAAAAAGCAGTAAAAGGAGAAACAAGATAAATCTGGAAGGAGGTAGTTGGATTTGTATAAATGAAGAAAGAAAAACCCATTTGTCCATCATTTTTCCTTTTCCATCTGACGCAATACATAAAAAGTGAATAAGAAGATACAGCATATGCAATGAAAAAGCTTCACAAGTGTAATAGCGATAAGAACACAAACAGAGAGAGAGAGAGAGAGAGAGAGAGAGGAGTACCAGCTCCTTTAGCAGCAGCTCCTCTGATGAGGGTGAGTCCTACCATTAATGGATTGAGATCGGAGCTAAACTTGGAGACTCCATACTCTAATTCCTCAATGCGATCTAGTTCTGTCACATTGAAATCTAAGTACCCATTTGTCTCCATCCCCAAAACAAGCCCTGCCACAAACCATACCCACAAGAGTTCCTTCATCACTCTCTCTCTAGCTCTTCCCTACAAACCCTGGAAGAAGATGAAAGACAGGAAGAAACTCTAACAAATACCAAGCCGAAGGAGTTAAGAAATAATCGATCTTTGTAGAAAAAGAATGAACTTTTTGTTTTCCATTTTTTTTTTGTAATAAAAGAAGGAGCTTTTATGAGCTGAAAACTCAGGAGAGAGGGAGAGAAGACCAGTGAGTGAATGTAATTGCCGGTCCTTTCAAAAAGTTTCATGGCTGTAAGCACGTTTGGTATCCCTCCCTCATCTTGGGTTTTTTTTTTTTCTATTTGTTTTTTGTTTTTTTAATTCATTCACTACCATATGACAAGACATTTTCTGTCTCTTGGCTCACTTTCCTATATCTTCTGTTCAAACCCGAAACAATATTTTCTACTGGCTTTTCTACATTGGATTTTTAATAAAAATTTGATTTTAAAATTTGTATGATTAATTAAAATCATATTCACCCTCGAGGATTGGTGAAAATAGAGGAGGTGAGACATGGTAAAAATATTTTTTTTTCTTGCAATAAATTCCGGAAAACAAGTGATGGGCATTTGTAAATGGGTGCAGTGTAAGATGGGTACATTATGTTATACACATTTAAGGATTTGATTGTTGTAATGTCTGAGAAATCATCAGACTTTTATTATGTCTTGATTACGTTTAAAGCAAAGCATGTCTCTCACAAATTAAACACCAATACATACATACATACATACATACATACATACATACATACATACATATTATTAAATTAAGAAGGGTGGAGTATGGTCCATGAAGTCACACATGGACCTTAGTTTTTTTTTTCTTTTTTTTAAAGAAAAGAAAAAAGTGTGAGGCCACGCAAATGCCCAAACCCACTGCGGGCCTTTTGCCGTCCGCCCCTCGTATGGGTCCAACCGGAATTGACTTCCCACAATTTTCCATTTCAGCCCCATGTTTTCTTCTCTTTCCCATTTTAGGCCCAACTAATTCTTCTGGTTCTTGATAAAACTAATCTGAGAGGAGGACGGATGGATCAGTGGAAAGGGCTATATGTGTAAGAGACAAAGTTAAGGGTTCTTCTACTGTTTAACGCAAAATCAAATCTAATTCTGGATTCCGACACAATTTCTTAAGGACATTATCAAAAATATATTTACTTTGTTATTGATGGTTAAGATATACAAAGTTAGACATAATAAATTAGTGTGATCACCATAAATTTAATATTATAATTAATAAAATCAAAATATGACCACACTATATTTTGGATTACATGGTCATATGGTTACACTTGGAGCAGTTATTGGAGCAGTTAGAGAAAGGTATATGTTGAAGTCAAAATAGCAAAGGTTATTTTTAACATAATGCCCTCTTAACCTATTCAAGAACCCTGCAATGCTTACGAATATTTCAAGTAACTGTCCGTATTTGCGAATTGAGTGTATAGGATTTCAGGAACTCGTCTGCATGCCAAACGAATACGAATCCGTTCGCCAACAAGAACCTGGTATTCGAATCCGGACTCTAGAGTTTTGACTATCGATTATCTGCATAACCCGAACCGAGAGAGGACATAAGAGCGAAATGACGAGACACGAGAAGATTGAAGGCAAAGACGATGACAGGCGAGGCTCTCGTGCCTCGTCACTGATTTACCAGCTTGCCCTCTCGTCTCGTCTTTTCTCGGCTAGCACCTCGACTATCCCCTCACATTTTTCTGTCGGTTAGGTACCTGCAGTACCCGAACCCACAACGCAACCCCACGGTTTTCCAATACCCCGTTGCCGCTGCCTTTCCCGAGCTTTTATTTTTGCAACATACTTTACCAACACCTCGTTGAGGGAATCGCCGTACTCGTTCAATATCAAAATCGAACCATCTAACGAGATTCTGATACTTTTTCGATTTCCTCAAACTTTCGGATTCCTGCCAAGCACAGAGGGTTAAGCCAGTGAAGATTGTAACTTCTGAACTTCAAAAGACAGAGAGAGAGATACGCTTCAATCTAAACAATTACATTCACAGTAAAAATAACGCTTGACAACAAACAAGCAGTAAAGTTATGCTCTTTCATGGCATTTTTTCCATTGGGTAAGGTTAGAAAGGCAATCGGGGCGAAGAAAAGTCGACGACTTGACCGGAAGAGCTGACCAGATAGCAACATCGGCAATGGAAAGAGAATGACCAACGAGGAAGCCTGCAGCTCTCAAGACACTCGTTGATGCCATTTCTGGCACTCCTCAACCTGATCATGACCCAAAAGCAAGCAGAGGATTTTGAAACACACACGAAGACTCGGATAACGATCCAATATCAAAAGTTAAACCATGAATCAGCACTTGGGCAGTGCTGCCTCAAAATCAGCACCAACTTTATGTGGAAGAACAGACATCCCACTCAATTTGCACCTAAACCAGCATTCGGTAAAATTAGATTGAGAGAAGATAAAGAAACAAACATAAGAGAAGAGAGGAAGATAGTACCCGTCGGAGAAGACTAAGGTAGGCAGGGACGGCAGAGGGATTTCAGATGCGAACCGAAGCTTTACTCCTTCCGCTCTCTAGTTTCACCCAAATGGCCCTGACTCGGAAACAGTAGAAGGCGCAGATGAAGTTTGAAGAGATTGATCAAGAACAGTAGAAGCTGTCTCCTTTTTCTCTCCCAGTGTGCATAGAGAGGGAGAGAGTCAAGAAACAAAGCAAAAACTGGATATGCACATTTCATTGGCTAAGAGTTCTCCATGTAAATAAGCTTAGTGTGATAGCATCTTTCAGTATGCTATTTGGACAACCATTTGATGTTTCTGAAAACACCGGAACCACCCGATTTGTCCTTCTGACATTCTCAAAGTTACTATATGCCAATTACCAATGATGCATTTCCCACAAAAGTATATTTGACATCTCCCTCTTCTGCTTCTGCTTCTTCTTCCTTGGTGCTCATTACAATTTACAACCAAAGCTTAAAAAATGTTCATGGATCTAAGAATTTTACAGAAAGTTTCCACGCAAACACACCAGCACTTGCACCCAAAAGGCAGAATAGATAGACAATGAAATATATTTCTTGGGTTATGAAGTTTCTCACGCTATGACAAACAAATGCTATGAGAGCTCATATGCTGCACCGACAAATCAAAGCAGCTATTGTGAGTTCCTGTTGAAGTGAATTCAACTCTAAAAGCGCATGTAAAATATATACCACCACACTGTAATAGAGACTAGAGCTTTATCCAACTAAAAAGACTGTCATATGACTATAAGAGCAGAATAGATTTCGATGTCACATACTTGAAATATCGAAAACAGCTCATCTTGCTAATGGTACTCATACCCGGTCTAACAATATATCCAAGACTATATATCCTGAGGGAAAGTGTGTGTATATATACATGTGTGCAAGTAGCAACATACATATCTCTGCAGCTGTCCAGTGCTGACAATGTTCTCATAGAGGAAGTTAATCCGACTCACAGTTCTTGGACTCTGACAACTTCATGAAACATAAGCATCGAGTTCTTCAAGAGAGCATCCATAGAGGCAAGGTAATGCATGAAAGTCAGGCAGAATTGTAAATCGGTAGCTGCAACATGTCTGAGAAACTAACCAAGTCACAAAGAAAAGCTCTACCCGACAAAGCTAAAAGGTTGGACACTCAAATGAAAACTCAGCAATAGCAATGTTCTCTCAACGAGTCAGATTCAGTGCTCAACAGCTGATTCTCCTATGGATTGCTTTGCTAAAGAGTTAGCATTTGGGAACAAGGAAGTGGAAAAGAAAGCTCCCATGGGTATAAACGAAACGTAAGACACGAAACAAAAACTACTGGCGAATACTATGAAGTCGATTTTCTACAAAACTAAAAGGTGAACTCAATTCAATGAAAACTGCAACCCAACAAGAAGAAATATTCACTCTGTGGTTAGGGTCAGATTCAACACTCAATTCTCATCCTATTGATTGATGCTATGCACGGAAAATTAGAGAATCAACAACAAGCACTCATGGGTATTGATGAATCGATGGGGAAAAAAATCTGTACAGCTTGAGAGAAACAATATATTGAGCTATAATAAGAACCCCCCAAAAAAACTCACAATCAAACGTGTGGATTGCACTCCTTGGAGCAGAAATCATCGGTCTCCAACAATGCTCTCATCATCTCATGAGTAAAGTTCTCATCGTTAGGGTCAGAGATCGGAGAAGGTGATTCCTTTGTCTCGGGAGGCTTCATTCCACAAAAGCCACAACCTTTCCATAACCCAGAAAGGGAAGAAGACGAAATACACACCTTTGGCGAAATGGGTTTCCTCCTGATCTTGAAGCTAAGCCGTTTCCTGGGCTTGGATGACGAGGGCATCACCAATTCATCCCCTTCCTCCGATTTCACATCGTTGCATCCGTACCCTTTTCGGCTCCTCTTCTTTTTCTTCTTCTTCTTCTTCTTCTTGTCGTTGTCGTTATCGTCTTCATTTACCGAAACCTCCTCCAAACTCCCAGGCATTAACCGAATCCGTTCTCCGACCAAACACAGAGATCGATCGAGATTAAAAGGCCGAGAGAGATGAAACGAGAGCAGGATGAGGATAATCCGTTTGTAATGGTAAGGAATTGTGGATCTTCTCTTGCCTTCGTCTCTTTCACGCTTTCATCCCCATCTGGGCTGGCTTTCGGGTGATTAAATCCCGTGTTAACTCGCTAATTAATTGTAGCAATTAATGGATGCATTAGGTTTGGATTCGGTATCAGTTTCGATCTCTTTTCGGCTAATGGATTCTTGCTTTCTTGCGTGATGCTGTTTTGGTATTCGTTTAACCGACCGGTAACTGCTGTGGGTTTTTTACCCAAATCTATTTGGGTCGCATCTATTTCATCTGTACACCGAAAACATAACACATTTTTTTCTCTGCGAAAAAACGAAATTACCCTTACTGAATTACGATATTTATCCGTTCGAAAACAACTTCGTTATTACGACTTCGTAATTAAGTCTAAATATAGTTACAATTGATTCTAAAAAAGGTGGCAAAAAATCATCTGTCTTATTTTTAGTTGTATATCAGTTATATGTTAGTCGTAATAAAGTCGCAAAAAATAAAACAAAAAGGGTATTTCAGATTTTTTTCACCGAAAAGTGGGTTAAAATTGAAAAAAAAAAAAAATTTTTGGGTGGTGTACACTGAAATAGATGTGACTCAATTGGGTTATTTGGGTGATTTCCCAAACTGCTGTTAACCACGTTTTCCTTTGCAACCTCGTGTGGCAGCGGTGCATAATTAGATTCTATTATATAAAAAAATTAAATTAAATAATAATATACAATTTCATTACAAATCGCCGGATATATATATATATATATATATATAATACTATTGCACTTCTGTGGTTTTGAGCTAAGAGCAAATTTGATTAACTTCTCTTAAACAAAGAGATTCAAACAAAAAGAAATTTAATTTTTTTTATTGAAAATCGAATTTGAATATAGATTTTATAAAAAATTATAAAATAGGAAAAAATAATTAATTCCAAATATAATAGAAACTAACAAATATGGGTTCCTATTCACCTTGTGATTTTTGTGATGAAAAACAACGGATACACTATTTTAATAGCTGAAAATTATATTTTTTTAGAAATATGATAATATTGAATAATGTCAACTTACAATATATGTAGATATATGTGAAACAATATTTTATAGTGATTCAAATTTAATGTACAGAAATGATTGTTGTCTTTTCATCCTTGTTCTTGCTCCTTATCTGGGTTCGAACCATATCAAGAAAGAACATATCTTTCTTGTTTTTTTTCTCTTGAATTCCAAAACTATTAATTACAATTACAAGAACAACATAGAACTAATTTTATCACATGCCTTAATTTCTCCTCTGTCTGCAATTATGAATCCCAACAGAAACCTAAGCTTTTGGTAATGGGTTTCTTTCTTCTAACAAATCCGACATCTAGGGTTTGAGAAAAACAGGAAACCCCCATTGAGAAGATAAGATGAGATTGGGGTATAAACCTTCCCTATTCATTTGGTCCAAGAGGCGTGCGTAAATGCTCATGATCCTTCTGGGCAAGATCGTAGTGGAGGCAAGGGCCTTGAGCACGAGCCTTCCTGGACGGTTCAGGCGAAACCCTTTTGGCCGACCGTCGGGTTTCTTGGCCGACAAGAAATGTCTTTTCCGCCTTGTCGGCTTCTCATTTGTCAGCTTCTGGTAGCCAGATCTCGAGCGGCGTCTACCGACAATCTGCAGCATCTTTCTGTTTAAGTGTACTGAGAACTGTTAGGGTACAAATGATGAAGAACTGAAATGGAAGAAGTTAATATGAGATCAAGATCACAAGAAAATGAGAGTGAAGATGAAGGGAGAGTGAATTTTTTATCTCTTGCAATTTCGAAAACTAAAACCCCAAAACAAAGGGAATATGTCAGAGTTTGCCTTATTTTGGCGTTGGGTGTAAATCACAATCAAGAAATTGGCTCTTAACTCTAACCACAATAATATGAGAGAGAGAGAGAGAGAGAGAGAGAGAGAGAGAGAGAGAGAGAGAGAGAGAGGGGGGTGTTTGATCTTGAGAATTAAACACAAATTAGTGGCCTTTTAAAAGGGGTGAAAAGGAGAGGACTGCGTTTAGATTCGTTGATCACATGGGTATTATCGAATTTTTTAATTAAAAAAAAAATTATGTAGAAATTGTGGAGTTTACAGATTCGGACACATAGGCAAGTGACATTGTATGTGACCTCCGGGGCTATGGTTTTTGTGACAAAAGGATGAATCTTTATTCCAAGAATTTCATTATTAATTATAAAGGGGGAAAAGGATGTGAATATCGATATTGGGTGTCATGTGCAATGAAATGATTGCATTGCAGTTATATATATATATATATATATATATATATATATATATATATATTGAGAGGACTAATAATTCAGTCAAGGCAATGGACAAAGAGACAAAGGTCTAAAAATGTACATTGTAATCTTCTACAATGATTGGAAATATGACAAATAATGAGTTGGTTGATGGAAGGGGGGATGCCCATTTTCATCGGTAAAATTTTCATTACCAACCCAATGACATTGTTTCCATAAAATTTGATAGTAAAAGTAAAAAAAAAAATATTTAAATAATATTTAATATTTTATTCGGTAGGCCCACCAAATTTTTTTGGAAGGGGCCCACATAGGCCCATGTAGGCCCAAATTGAGCTTAGTCATGGGTTCCATTGAGGCCCATCATTGACAAACTATTAGCCCCAAAAGGGCCAATAATACCTATCTTCACGTTTTGACGGTAAGCCCAACCAAACTCCGGGGTTCTCGACTTTTAATAGAATGGATATTTCGGTTTCAATTTGGATTATATTCACTATTTCGTTTTTAAGATAATTATAACCAATAGATTTTTATATTCAATTCAATTTGATTTCGTTTTTATTAATACAAATATTCATTAAAAAAATATTTTTTTCAGTTATTTTTTATTCGATTTGGTTTATTTCGATTCCGCTTAACCTTTGAATTCGGTTCAATTATGTGTTATTCGATTAAAATCGATGTGATTATTCGATTATTAATCAAATTACATATCCCTAATTTTGATTCCACTTATCTAGCTCAATTGCACTAGATTTTTTATACTAAAAAAATAAATTAAATTCATTGCTGGAATTTTTTTTTTATTATACAATGAATTTACAAACTGAATCCATATTTGATTTGGTTAACCGAAATCCAAACTCAACCGAATCAAATCCGGTTTGACCACCACCCTTGGTTTTGACTTTTGACCGACCACTCCCTTTACGTGTGTTCGCGCGTGTGAAGAATATGAATGCATATTCACGTTTCTTGCATGACTCCATGGGAAACCCTCCCTTTTGACCATTTCTCGTGTTCATCTTCTTACCAAACTCCTTAAACTGAATTAATTAGAAAAAGAAATTAAATTTATGATAACAATAGTAAATTAGATTAAGGGTTTATCATAATCAACGCGAATCTGAAAACTGAGGACCTTGATATTCGGATTCAGCCAGAGAAATGGGGGAAGAGGGGAAGCGAAGAGGAGAGTTAGAAGCAGTAGGAGGGTTCGTGTCGGAGACGGAAGAAGAAGCGTCGCCGGCGGTGAAAGAAAGCCGACCGGAGACGGTACCAGACGACGCGTCTGAGCCTACGAGCAGATCTCAGACGTAACCAGACAACTTTCTTAACTCTCCTCACAGATCTGTGGATCCTCTCCGACAAGCTCCTCTTCCTCGAGAACTGGTAGCTCCTCAGGAACAGCTGTCTCTTCTCTATGTACTCTCCATACCCGTAGCAGTAGTAGTGGTTGCTCTGCCACTCCCTGTTCGTGGACGGCATCTTCTCACTCCTCGTCCCCATTGGAGCTTCTCTTATTCTTCTGGGAATGGGGGAGAAAAAGGGGTTTTAGGGTTTGATTATAGAGAGAATGGGTCACATTCGTTGAAGAAGACGATGATTCCGGTAAGGGTCGCTCTCGTAAGAATGGTGGCTCGTGAAAACCCTAAACCCTCCGCCGCCGCCGCAACCGCAATACTCCGACTTAACCCTTCTTCTTCCCTTTGACGTAAATTTGTCAAATCTCTCTCTCTCTCTCGTAACTACGGTTTCTCTTGCACCCTTTCCGTGCTGCTAATGCTAAGTATTTATTTAGTCGTCTCGTGTTTCTATTGGCTCTCTCTCTCTCTCTCTCAAAAGCCTTTATTTTGTCATGATTTTCCCAACAAATATAAGAAAATGTGTATTTATATTTTGTTTTTGAAAAAAAGGAAGAAAATTTCAGTCAGAATTCGAAAGAAAACAAAATATTCGATCTTGTGAATCAGAGACCATATTACAAGATACTATGAGGAATGATATTTTGTGGGCCAAACCCAGTTAAGTTGTGTGGTCAGTTAGGTGAGTGATGCGAAATGGGTAATAAAATGGGGTTGTAAAGAGGGGATGAATGATGGCCCAACTCCTCCTCCACACACAAAACAGAGACTCCTTTGTCCCTCTACTCATTATTTCCTTAAACTCTCTGCCTTGGATGGGACGCAACCTATACAGCTCACATGCATGCTGCAACAAATTACAAACAAGACAACCTCAAAAAAAAAAAAAAAGATTTAAGAGAATCTCTCCCAAACAACACATTGTGTGTTTCACAAATGTAAACATTCCAAAGGCAAGAAAACAGCATCATCTTCTGCCCCTTGAGCTTGTATGCCCTCAGGGTCTCATTTCTTCTCCCTGCACTATTTTCAAACCATGAGAGAGCAATGCCAGGCCCAGGAGGAACACAACCTGTGGAAAGAGCTTCTTCTCAATCCAGAAGATGGGAAAAGAGGATGTAATTGTCTAAAGTCTGATTTCGGCACATATAAACAATGCCTCGGGTTTGAGACGAAATGATTCACAAGTCGAAATGAAAATGCAATCAAAGTTGTTTATCCTTTTGTATATCTACAAAGCATCACCAGTGGAAGGCTCATCATAAACAACAAGGCTTTCTAATTCCAGCTATAAGAGCAAGGCAGATGGGCTTTAGAAGGCATTTCTCATTTATCACTGAATCCTACTAACATCTTCCAGCTAAAAAAGCACACGCTCGACCATCTCCAGAATAAGACTTCAACCCTAATAGCTCCTTCCCAACCCAAGTAACAATGGGGGAGAGAGCACATCCATACCGGCTAATGGTAGCTTTTACATGTTCTTCCTTCTATCTAGTTCCACTTTCTTTTGCAGGGGGTACCTTGTTTGGGTAACTAGATAAATCGATGTCAATGAGTGACATGTCAATGTCATACACCGTGGCAAGAGAGTCTGAGGTATCCACAAGCAAGGAAGATTTCATGGAATCAGGGCGTGCTGGATCAAAATTCGTGCTAGAACGTTTTGGCGTACTTGTTCCTGAAGAGGAGAGGCTGGAGAGGGTAACACCGTCTATCTTGTTTCCATAGTTGAGTTTGTTCTTTCTCACAGCATCCATCTCCTGTCCAGTCGGCACAAAAGTCCGTGACCGGTATTTCCTTGGCCCCTCGTCACCGTCGTTATGATTATACAGCACATAATCATGATACGTAGGGGCAAACTGTAGGAAGACAATCCATCATCAGGACTCCAGAAGAGAGACATAGTATTAATCATTTGAATAGAGAGACTTTTCAACACATAACATAAGCTACCTGGTGAACAGTATCATGGTAGAAGTCATTTAGTTTTACAGCATGTGCCAGGCTTCCTGTGAAGCTGCGAGCCCCACCAACATTGGCACCAGCGTACTCCTTGTATGGAAATGCATAAAGATGACCCGCTGCGGCAATTAGCATCTCAAGACATATTATAAAATTCTGGAAGAGAGCTGCTTCTTCTTCATCCCTTATCAATCCAGATTTAGCGGCAAGAAAAACAAGAACACCCTGTAAAATGTAGAGGATTGTGAGACACAAGGAGTTTCTGAAGAATAGAAAAAAAGGAGAATTTGGTGAAGTAATTTAATTCCAGGAATAGGAAAGGACAAACAGACTTGCCTGCCAATATGTCAGAAAGACAACAGACTTTATTATCACAAACTTTGGGACTGGATTGAAGGGCTGAAGCAGATCTTTGCATGCCATGTAAAATAACACCAGCGCATACAGAGCGACAGTGTATGATATGGTATATATGATGGTAATATAGAGGTATGATTGATCAGGGCTAAAATTCCCATCCTTGTATTTCCCTTTTGCATAAAGAATGAGAGTGACAGCAACTAGGATAGGCTTTAAAATTACGAACTGCAGACAACCTTGCTTGCACCGTCGAATAAAACGCCTGCATCAAAAGATTATCATGACATGTGAGCTTAGACATGCCAGCCAAAAGGCAGTCATCTAAAATTCAAATACAATGTTAAAAAAGAAATGGTTGTCAAGAAGACAAATACGTCGGGACCAAAATATTCACAAACACATATGGCTAACATCAACAAACAATTGTCCAAGTAGCAAAGTTTCATCTGTAAAGTACTGTCAGGATGGTTTTCAAGAATCTAAACAAGTCCAATGATATCTATGGATTTGTGTGAAAAAATAATATGGTAAATGAAGGCTGCACACGAAATATATCCAGGAATGCTCAACGTAAATTCCACCATTCTAAAACAGGATGGAGAGGCAGCTGGGCATGTTTGTCACCAGATAATACAAAAGGGTAATAGCTTTCTTAACAAAGATGCATTGCCCAAAGGATCATCTTCAATCAGCGCAAACAATGTGGTTTCATTCTGCGAACTAACCCGTCCAATGGTAGTGGTGGGAAGCAACATGTCATGAGACACCATGATGGCTTCAGCGAGCGGCCACTTAAGCTTAATACAACTGCTCCTGGGCCTCCAACCCATGCCAAACACAATGACAGGAAATTATAAATGACCCATGCTTCGTAACTGATACAAGAAAATGTCAGACATAATAAGAATATAAAATCCTTAAAAAGAAACATTCTAGAGATTACACACAGCAAAATGACGCAATGGACTCAAATGGAATACTCACAAACAAGCTCTTAGAACTATTTCAAAGAAGGAAACACAAAGAAAGAATTACTCCAAAAAGGTTATTATCTCAACTCAAGTGTAAATGAGACGCCGGTGCTAGGCCGAGCACATCTCATACTCAACTGACAGAATTGGAACGTCAGCTATACTCACACTTCTCGGATGGAATTGAAGTAGATTGAGCTTCTGGGCAGGACAAGAGACAAGAAAGACATCAAGGCGTAAACCTGACAGTTGGAAGAACATCATGAGCATGTTAAGGAGAGCAATCCAACACCGGCTGAAGCAAGAATGAGGAACTTTAGACGACACGAATACCCACCGGCACCATGAAGATGATGCGCACAATGTATCTCTGGAAAGTGGGTTCTGTGTAATTCAAGAGGTGCCTGTAGATGTGGAATAGTGCCAAAGCAATGGCTCCGACAGTGCATAGAAACGCCACGACACCGAGATAAATGGGTACCATATCGCCCATTCTGCGAAAATGGAGACACATAACGGATACATTGTGAAGGCTCATAAAACTATAAAGTTAACAAATACCAAAGTAGCTACCGATACAAACCTGTACAGGAGATAGGAAGGATCTAGAAAAACGTAAAAGCTCCTTGATTCTCCGGAAAGCTGCCAAGAGGGTGAAGGCCAAGGTTACAGCCAAAGCGGAGAAGGAACAGCCAGAACACGAACCCTAATTTTTGCGGTGAATCGGGGTATGAACGTTGATGAACTATCAGCTTGTGAAGTAGAGAATCTCGGAGAAATCGAATGATTGCTCGAAGCGAAGCAGCGCAAAGAGGCAAAATAAGCAGAAATGACGGAAACCCCAGGGTTCGGACACGATCTGTAAAGAGACGGGGAGGGTACCTCGAACGCGTGAGAAGATTCAAAATCGTAATGAGCAAGGAAACAAAGGACGACGGATCGACAGGAATCGAGAAACCCTCGACACAAATCTTCAAGCGGAGACAATTTCGCCGGAAATTCTGATCATTTTCGTGTTTTTGCTTGAAAAGGAGAAAACTTGGAGTGGATCAGTGGAAATGCGAAAAGCCAAAGCGCCGTTAACAACGAAGAAATGAAGATAACATAACAGAGGAGATTTCACGATAATAATAATAATAAGAATGAATAATCTGAAATCAGCGAAATGGTGGAATCCATTCAACGTCCATTGAATCCCAGCCTGAGTATTGTTTTTATGATTTATTTTATTCCTCGTAATGCCAGATGAAATCAGCGTTAATTATTACATAAAATTAATATAATTGTCTCATTATGGGCCGAAACAACGCTGGCCCCATCACAAAAACATCCTCCCTCTCTCCGTTTTACAATAATATTTTTATTTATAAGTGGACGTTTTGAGATTTTCTATACAATTTTAAAATTATCTTTGATTAATAATATTTACAAAATAACAATTTTCTATATAATAATTAAGAATATGTTAGACAAATCATTACATTTTTTTTTTAAAATTTGTGTGTTTAAACCTTAAACTAAAACGGAGGGAGTATGAGAAAAGATTCATGTTGCTATTATAAATTATTATGGACAGAGAGATAAACGTGTTTTCTAATGTGAAATGAGAAGTAACCAACATCAGACAGTCGACCCATTTCTAACCAGACACCATCGTTCATAATTCATATATCTCTTGCTTTCACTGACTTGAAATTTAATTTAAGATTTATAAAAAAAATCTAAACTTTGGAGGTTGAGGGGAATGATTATCTGTGACTCCCCCTACCTGATCGGCAGATATGCCCTTGATGCGTCACAACCTAGACTGCTGCCTGAAAACATTCATATACACGTTTTTTAAATAATAAAAAAAAACCTTGACCATGAGTGTCTAAGCTCTGTTGCATAGAGAGATTGTACAAAAAAATAAAATAAAATTTAACATTTTCTTTCCTAGTCATCAGAATCTCTGTCTCAACTCATCATTCGGACACTAGATTAGCATCAAAATATTGCTAGAGGATAGAAGAAGAGGAAACAGGAGGAGTTACCTTGTCATTTTCAAGAGCAAAGATGGCCTTAACCGCCTCAAACACCTCTTCTACTGTCTTCGCAGCATCAATCTAAAGGAAGTGGCGATATGTATATGTATATATACAGAATTTCGAATGCTCCAACTGAAAAGTAATAAACCAAAGCAATAGAATCTCTCACCTTCCGAACTTTCTCCTTAGTTTCATAATGCTCCACTACCGGCAAGCTAGACTCCAGAAATACCTTAAACCGCTTCCTTATGGTCTCAATGTTGTCATCCTCTCTTCCCTTCATCAACAAAAGTGATGTATGCGTAAGGGAAGTCAGCATATCGATATATTTGTTGTCGGAAAGAAGCCTACACAACCACCATTAGTGGACAGACATGTTGTATTGACCTGGTTTCTACTCAACAGGCGCCTCTCCATTTCTTCTTCGGGGCAATCAAAAAACAAGACAAACTTCGGCTCAATCTTGGTCTGCACAACCACCAAAACTCAGGGAATCAAGAATCGGCACCATAGAATCGTCACTAACTAAACTAACTGGGCAGAGAGAATCGCTACCACAAAAGGAAAGTACCAGATAACAAAAGGATAACCACCTTTTGACACTTACAACATTTTCAAAAGCTGCCCGATTCTCCTCATTACGAGGGAAACCATCAATAAGGAATTTGTCGTTCCCACTTTCTTGAATTGCTTTCTGAAGGAGCTTAATTGTAACCTCAGAGGGGACAATCTTTCCCTCTTTAATCATATTTTGGATCATGGTTCTGTAAAATAAAACCATACAGAGTAAAAAAGCCAGAACACGGTGTCGAGGTCCCTGGCGGTACTTACAAAACACAACAGGGGTTAGCGTGCCAAACAAACACTTCACATGCTCAGAGACACAAGGGCTGAAGCATGTTAAGCTGAATCTTAACCCTTTTGGCAAGTAAACTTTTATGGAATGTAGATGCTAGAAAGCAGTAATACTTCAGTCTCTGTACTCGATGTTTTGGGACATACCCGTTCTCAGAACCTGATTTGATTTCAGCTCTAAGAAGGTCTCCAGCACTCAGATGCGTATAACCAAAATGTTCAACAATATTGGCACATTGGGTACCCTTTCCACTGCCTGGACCACCTGTTCAATCAATTGAAGAAAAAAAATACTCAGACCAGATGGAAAAGAAGTCGGCTTTGAGAAGCAGTAAATGAGAATACAAAATCGGTCATCAGTACAAAGCAAGACAATGACAGCATCACATGAGAACTAATACGAAAACGGAAAAGTTACATTCAGGAAACCAGAGGCACGGGAAGACGAGACCAAAAAATAGAACCCCTTACCCAAGACGAAAACAACAGTAGGTTTCTTCTCAAGTGCGCTACCATTTGCCTCCTGAAGAGAAACACATCCAGACAACATTACGCAGGAGTAACGGTATATTTGTCAATAATGGCAAACACTGAAACTGGAGCTTACATCATAGTTACATAGCATAGCTTCACCACATGAGAAATTGTCTGGTGTTAACTCTTCCTTTTTAGGGGGAATTTTTATCGTACAATCATTCAGAACACTAGCTAAACTGCATTGTGCATAACATTCTTCTACTCTATGAGTGAGCATTCCATGGATATACTAGTAGACGCACCCAAGATTCCTGAAAAGCAATAATCTCTTGTACCATAGTATGAAGGTTCGTCCATGGAAGCTTTTAGGCATTACCTTGTTTGCAGCACCGAGAACGGTTCCCATGGCAATAAGTTAAGCTACGTCCAAAAATCACCTGTGGAGAAGAACCAATTGACTATAAGAGACCGATGCAGGACAATAAATAGAAATCCACCTTGTAACAGTGATCACAAATATATAACCGCAAACCACAGATTAAATGGGGAAATTTTTTGAATTCCAGGAGATCTACGCGTAGACTTCAACAAAAAAAATTCAGATCTTGTGAACGGGAACGGAATCAACTTTCGTATACATGTCCGATTACCACCATCAGTTCATAAATTCACTCGATCTCGTCAAGAACACGAAACAAATGCGAAAAAACATGGATAAACAGATTCACCAAACGATGTACAAGACCCAATTCAAACAATCAGAAACTGAACCGGAAACTAGAAACACGACACAGGAATCGAGGATCGAAACGTTATGAAAATGAGAAATGCGAAACCGATCAAACGAGATGCGCAAACCGAATCAGTGTCCGAAACAACATGTTCTCAGGCAATCGAAGCGACGAAAATTGCGGAAGGAAAGAAGGATGAGAGGAAGCCCACCTGAAAAGAAAGGACCCGGGAAATTGGGTTGATGGGGAGACGATGGAAGTTGAGGGAGGGAGGGAGGGAGAGGGAATGATATAAATAGACACCGACACGTATATACGTATATACGTATGTGCCGTTATGCGTATATACAAAAAAAAAACAAATAACTTCCTAAGTGAATTATTAATAGCTTTGTATTATTTTTGAAGGATTTTATTGAATCCCAAGTAACGTCCAAAGAACTCTTAGACTAAATTGTACCAAATCAAATTATATATATTTGTATTGGGTATAAAAAATATATATAATTCACAAAAAGTGAAATATGAATGTTAATAAAATATAAATAATTATAATTTTTTTTTTTAATTTTTTTAGAATAAATAGTTTATCAATACAAATCAGTTTAACTGAACCAAAATAAAACAGAAACTGAATAAAACAGAATCTAATATAAAAAATAGAAAGAATACAAAATATTTATAACAAAAAAATTAATAGAAAGACATTACCAACTCTTGCAAAATAAAATATGCTTAACTATTTTCAAAAGAAAAAAAAAATAAAGAAGAGAAATTTATTTTTAAAAATATTTTTTTTTGAAAAAAAAGAGTTTTGGGCTTACAAAATGGGCTTGATAGATGGGCCGAGAGAAAGAGCGGAGCGAAGGTTCCAGGTTTTCGTTTTTCTCCATTTGCACTGAAATTGCTTGCCGCTCTTCGAATTTGTTCTGTCACCATCTCAGTTTCTGCTCCGAAGCTCTTGTCTTCGCTTGGATCGCAGAGATGCACGCCCCAGTTCTTGTTCTCAGTGAGTATTTTTCTTCTCCAGATCTCGTTTCTTCGATCCAATTCGGATTTCTTTTGTTAGTTTAGTTTCGAGTTCGTGACCTTAACTGTTCGTGTGATGTTTCAGAGGATTCGTTGAAGCGTGAATCTGGAACCAAGGTTCACCATGCTAATATTCAAGCTTCGAAGGTAATGTTTCGTTCTGATTCTTCTGCTTCTCTCTCTCTCGTTTCTCTGTTTCGAACATGGCTTTACCAGAGTGTATCGGGCATCATTTTTCTCAGGCTGTGGCCGATATCATCCGTACCACATTGGGTCCTCGTTCGATGCTGAAGATGCTTCTTGATGCGGGAGGAGGTAGGGTTTTTCTTTTCTTTGCTCTCTTCCGCCTTTGCGTTGCCCATTGCTAGTGTTTCTAGTCTCTGTACGTGGCGCTTTAGATCTCGTAAGGACGCCGTTAGGGTTTATGGCTTCTGGAATATCTCTTGCCAAGATTATGGTCCATCTTGTCGAAGTTTACCTTTTTCAAAGTCTGAGTAGCTGTTTATAAGCGTCGGTGCATGTGGGTTCTGCTTGTCTTACGGTTTTTTCTTTCTTCTCTGTTTCAAAGCTTATGTTTGGTCGTGTCTGCTAAAACGTATCTGTTATGTCTCCTCGCAGGTATTGTTGTTACTAATGATGGAAATGCTATTCTGCGTGAACTAGATATTGCTCATCCTGCAGCCAAGGTGTTATTTCTGCTACCATGTGTCATTCTTGTTGGCCTTCGACTCTGCATTCCTCCTTTTGCCGATCTTTGTCTTTTTTGTGACTGATTGTTGCAGTCCATGATTGAGTTGAGCCGTACACAAGATGAAGAAGTCGGTGATGGGACAACCTCTGTCATCGTGCTGGGTATGGATCCTCCTTCCTAATCTTTGCCAAAAAGAATTTTGCTTGCAAATTGCTTAGCTTGGATGATAAGATAGCTATTTCGTTCAGCTTAGTTGTGGATAGTCAGGATAACTCCGTTGGATTGGATGAATGCTTTGCATGAGGTGAAGACAGTGTTTCCCTTATTGATGGAAAAATCAACTTTTCGATAGTGTTTGTATGACTACTAGTTCCCGCATTTTGGTCCGGATGAGTAACCCGCATTTTTGTTGTTTACACACACGGTAATTTATTTTCCATACAGCTGGTGAAATGCTACATGTTGCAGAAGCTTTTATTGAGAAGCATTACCATCCCACAGTCATATGTCGAGGTATGCTTGTGCTAAATACGGTTCATTGTGTTATAGAGATTGTCCTTTTCGTCTAAATGGTGCTTTCTTCGCACAGCTTACAATAAGGCTCTTGAGGATGCTATTGCTGTTCTCGACAAAATTGCAATGACGATTGATGTCAATGACCGTAAGTATTAGTCTAGCGTCATGCAACCACCCAGTATCGCGGATGTTTGGCTTTTCTTTATGGTGGTATTGATGGAATAATATATATGATTGCAGGAGCAATGATGCTGGGATTAGTAAAGAGCTGTATAGGGACTAAGTTCACCAGCCAATTCGGAGATCTGATTGCTGTAAGTACTTGAATTATACCTGGATTACTGAAGGATTTATGCCCACATCAAACTCCTTAGTTTCATCATATGTATTAAGTATACATGGAGTTATCTATTCTGAGGTGCAAATATATTCATGTATCTAAATGGTGTAGAAGCTGCATGATTAGTACGATAATATATAATCAATTCAACTCGAAATTCTTTTTTCCTTCCCCGGTTATGTTTCCTCTACTCTTTTACAGGGTGAATTATATTACGGTTTTTCATTGTACATGGCTCACATTGCTTTGCTTGCTTATATGGTTGTATTAGGATTTGGCTATTGATGCCACAACTACTGTTGGTGTTGATCTTGGGCAAGGATTGAGGGAGGTGGATATAAAAAAGTACATCAAGGTTGAGAAGGTCCCTGGCGGTCAGTTGGAGGACTCAAAGGTTCTGAAAGGAGTGATGATTAACAAAGATGTGGTTGCTCCTGGTAAAATGAGAAGAAAGATCATCAATCCACGGATTATTCTTCTCGATTGTCCCCTTGAGTACAAGAAAGGTGAAAACCAAACCAATGCAGAATTGGTGAGAGAAGAGGATTGGGAGGTGTTGTTGAAGATGGAAGAGGAATACATCGAGAACATTTGCATGCAAATATTGAAGTTCAAACCCGATTTGGTGATCACAGAGAAGGGGCTTAGTGACTTGGCATGTCACTATTTCAGTAAAGCCGGGGTTAGTGCAATCCGGAGGTTGAGGAAGACAGACAACAATAGAATCGCTAAGGCATGTGGAGCTGTGATTGTGAACAGACCCGATGAACTGCAGGAGTCTGATGTTGGTATCGGGGCTGGCTTGTTTGAGGTCAGAAAAATCGGGGACGAGTTCTTCGCCTTCATTGTTGATTGCAAAGAACCCAAAGCATGCACTGTACTCCTGAGGGGACCAAGTAAAGATCTCCTCAACGAAGTGGAAAGAAATCTACAGGTATGTCCTTTTTTTTAACTGAACTTAGATATCAGACGGCCATAATCATATAGCTAACACATTTCTGCGTGCAGGATGCGATGTCTGTTGCAAGAAACATTATCAAGAACCCCAAGCTTGTTCCCGGTGGTGGAGCCACAGAATTAACAGTTTCTGCCACTTTGAAACAGAAGAGCTCAACGATCGAAGGCATAGAGAAGGTTAGTTTTTGTTTCTTCCTTCTTCCTTGCCCTTATTAGCTAAGAGTTGATGTTGTTTCCCTTATGATACCTGTTTATGCATTTGCATCAGTGGCCTTATGAAGCAGCTGCTATAGCTTTCGAGGCTATTCCTCGAACCTTGGCTCAGAATTGCGGAGTTAACGTGATCAGAACTATGACCGCATTGCAAGGAAAGGTATAGCCTTTCTATTCCCTGATGCACGTCTCTGTTGACATTTTGGATGATAAGACTTCTCTCTTTCGGGGATTGAATTTTCGCGGGTTTTCTACAGCATGCTAATGGTGAAAATCCGTGGGTTGGCATCGACGGGAACTCTGGTGCCATCGTCAACATGAAAGAAAGCAAGGTAAGGGGCTTGAAACTCTTGTTTCTCCCCAGAGATTTTTGCTATTTCTGATCGGATTTCCTCTTGGATATAACGAGGCAGATATGGGATGCGTATAACGTAAAGGCGCAAACATTCAAGACGGCGATAGAGTCGGCGTGTATGCTACTGAGGATAGACGATATAGTGAGTGGGATAAAGAAGAAGCAAGCTCCTGGACAAGCCCCTTCAAAGCCTACCGTTGAAACTGAAGCAGATGCAGATGGCGAGCAAATACTTCCCGACTAAGACAAAACCACGGTCTTTGCAATTTATAACAGAACAGAGTCTGTCTTTTTCCTCTCTCAATCGTTTTTTTTTTGTTTGCTCCAAATGTTGTTTTTTTTTTCTGTTGGGTGAGTTTGTGCAATGTGTTTGTGAAGATGGGGCCCTCCGTTTCTTGCATATTTTGAATTTTATGACCAAATGTAGGAGTTTGCTTCTGATATCTACCGGATGAGTTGCTGCCCGTGACGTACTCGGGGGTTTGTTTGAGTGAATATTAGGAGTGTTTATTTTGGTTTAGTAACGTGAAAACGAATAATGTAGGAATATAATTAAGAAAATGAATTTAAAAATAATAAAGAAATGTTTTTTTAAAAATTAAGTTGAATTTGAGATAAATTTAAAACCGATTGGTTGTATATCGTTATGTTCACGGATATGATTATCGATGTTTTCAAGTCGTTTTACAGTGTTGTCAACAGGGGTGATTATTTCGATTATTAACCGAATAACTAAATCGAATTTAAGCGAATAAGACATAATTGTACCTGAATTGAATCTGACATCAAAATCGCACGGTTATGATGTCTTTAAACCCAAAAAACTAAAATCGAATCAAACCGAATAAAAAATAGTCAAAAAAACCGACAATTTCTTTGAAAAAATAAAATTTTTTACCAAAATAAACCGAAGTTTATATAAAAACCGAATGTCTATAGTTTTTCTATAAACAAACCTGAATATAACCAAACCGAATCCGAACCGAAATCTGAAATGGTCACCCCTAGTTGTCGAGAGTGATTGCATTTGGTTGCGATTTGATTTTTCAAATTTTGTCTTGGTTATGATTTAATTAGCTAGTTTTTTAATCGTCAACAATTATTTGCAGACGATGATGGCAGTATAACCAATTTGATCCTAGTTTTTTAATCGCTATCAAGGTAATAAATTTTAATTATTTTGTTTTTGGATGGTGACGATACAACCAAGATGAGTAGTAATTTTCTAATCGTCAACAACATAAAAAATCGTAACCGTTCTGTTTGCGGATGGTTTCGGTGCAACCATTCAAGGACTTGGTATTTATACACATTTGAAGCCGTACGGGGCGATATACGAGGGCAACGGATACTCAATATCATCTCAACACATTTGGAAAGGCATATTTATACAGGCTCAATGGAAAATTATTAGAGTAATATGTAATGGGTTATCGTTGTTCCATTCCCGGGTTTGTATATTGGACGTTACACAACAACACATCGACCCTTTATAACTTGTACGAGCTTTGATCTAAACCAGAGATTAGTTGTTGATCCTCGAAGAACCATTAACGACGACGAGAAAACAGAGAAATCCTCAGTCGTGGATCTTCTCAACGTCGTTGCGATCATCTTCAGGCAGCATGTACCTTTTCCAGAACCAGTGGGGCTTCCAGACGCGCTCTCTCATGGCGTCGATCGGGACACCTTTCGTCTCGGGGACGAAGAAATAGGCGAAAAGTCCCATAATTATGATCCAGCCGCTGAAGAAGAAGAAGATGCCGGCTCTCATGTTGCAGAGCATCGACAGGAAGGCTTGAGCTATCAGGAATGTGAAGAACATGTTGCAGGAGACAGCACATGCGAACCCTGCTGTTCTTGTCTCTAACGGGAATGTCTCGCTCGGGATTAGCCACCCGAGCGGACCCCATGACCAGGCGAATCCCATCACGAACAGCAATACGCAGACCACGACCACGATCGATTCCGCACGCCCGAGCGTTCCCGAGATTGTCAGGTCCTTTGCCAGGATGACTCCGATGATTGCCTGGAAAAGAGACAGAGGTTTCATTGTTTTGTCTGCAGATTGAGGGAAACGATGATTTGAGAGAAGAGGGAAGAGAACGGACCTGGGAAATTAGCATGTGGACGGCTGACTCGAGCAATAGAACTCGCCGGCCGGTTCTGTCCACGAGGTAGATCCCGACGAATGTGCAGAGGACATTGATCGTACCTGTGATGACAGCGGAGAGCAAAGCAGCGTCGTTCCCAAACCCGACGGTTTGAAACAGGGCAGGAGCGTAGAACATGATGGCGTTGATCCCTGTGAACTGCTGAAACAGCTGAAGCAACATCCCGATAACGAAGGGAGGCCGACTCGCTGGCTTCATCAGCTTCCTGTAAGGGTCCTTGACCTGCCTGGCGAATTCACAGGCCTGCACGATCGATTCGAACTCTTCTTCGACGTTTTCGACACCTCTGATCTTCTTGAGAGTGGCTTTCCCAGCTTCCAGTTTGTTCCGCTCGATGAGACTCGTTGGTGTCTCGCAGATGACCAGCGATCCGAGGCCTAGGATGACAGCAGGCACGGCCGCACCACCAAGGGCGTATCGCCATCCGTTCGGATGGACCTTGGAGGTGAAGTAATTCACTACATTGGCGATGAGGATTCCGATTGTGACCATGAGTTGGAAGCATATGTTAAGGCCTCCTCGGAGTTTCGCGGGAGCGATTTCCGATAGGAAAAGCGGGACTGCCTGAAGGATTTCCGAACCATAAGAATGTACATATGTAAAGAATTCGTGTATATATGCGTTTACGTGAGATTATGTATAAGCATGTCAACGAATATACTTTACCTGGTTGCCAAAACCAACTCCGAATCCGAGAAAGACCCGGCCGAAGATGAGCATGACGAGGCTTTTGGCAGCAGCAGTGAGGCCAACCCCAACCAAGAAGAAGATGGAAGCGAACTGCATGGTGGGTCTACGACCAAGCTTAGAGCAGACAGCCGAGGCAGCGAAACTGGCCACGAGGGCAGCCAGGTACAGAGAGGAAGTGAACAACTGTAGGAACTGGTTGTCATATTTGCAGTAGTTGTTCTCGTGCGCATGTAGTTTCTTCTCGTACACTGCCGGGAAGAACTCCTTCAAGAAATCGTTCATGGCCGACACTCCTCCTGCAAATCCAAATCCAATTCCATCATCAAGAGTATGCATATTTAGCTTCGGATCATATAGATCTCTGTCATAACCGATAAATAAGACGACAGATCTCACTAAACTTTCCGGAAAACGTTTCAAAACCTGATAGACCAATATATTGTTCCGAAAGGGCGGAATCAATAAACCCATCGGTATGCAAAAACACTCATACTCGATAACTGTCACACGATCTATCGAGTTACGAATCTACGGCAGTGTTTTCCGCAGTTCTTGATACAAGAGACAACAAAACTGAAACGTTAAAAATGAGAGAGAGGGGGAGAAATACAAACCCGAGATCCCGATGTCGTAGCCGAAGATCAAGCCGCCAACCGCTGAAATGATGACGCAGACGAAGACGTAGACCGTCATCTTGGCTTCGAAATCAGGGGCCGTGCCCCCGCTCACGACAACCGCAGGCATCTTAACGTATCACAGTCTCTACCTCTCTATCAGACAGCACAAAAACTCTAACCTGTGTTTCGGTTAGAGACAGGGAAACAAGAGTGAAGCAGGAAGAGACGGAGACCATAGATTTATACAGAGGTTTGGGATGAGATGAAGGGTTTATGGTTATGTTTGTTTAAATATGGGAAAACGGACCAAAAACAGAAAAGAGGGAAACACGGATATTGAATGGCGTGCGTAAATAAGGAAAGCTATCCTTTGTTCTTACCCATCGACAGCAAATTCTTCATTCCTAACAATCAATACACTTCCCTTATTTATGTCTCTTTGGTATGTTTCGGATTTGTGCCGTAACGTCAACGCCAACGCGCTTAGTTGCCGTTTTGCGTTCACCCCTTTCCTGTTTTTCACAGATCAGCATGTGTGTATATATTGGTTGATAGATATGTATAGACAGACATACGCAAGGAGAAAGGATATTTACATTTAATTAACAAAGAATCCTAAATGACGTGATTATTTTATCCTCTGTTAATCCACACGAATAGACAGCACAATCCTATCTCTTCAGATCATCCTTTTGTAACAGTTTTGGGGGTAAAAAGATTCTCGTTTTAATGGCAATGAATACAGAAGGGTCTGAGAAGAAATCGACCTTTCGAGGAAGATTAGGATAATTAACATCTTCAACTGATTCTCCGTTGTTTGTATCATTTAGCCTATCAGATTGTTTAGGAGCGGACGAGGTGCATCCGAGTTTCCCCGCCACCTTTCTATCTCACCGTACTGAGATCTACGGGAAGAAATGAGACAGAATGGCGTTAAGAGAAGGCCGAATTATCTAGAATGGAGAGGGACAAGAACTGGTAACACCATAACCGAAACCTCGACAAGGTTTTGTTCAAAGACGTGGACTATAGTAGCAAGACCTTACACTAGTTTCCTGTTGAAGCTCAACTGAGGAAGACTCCCCGTCATTCTGCACCGAAACAATGATTGCCTCGATTGTTATTTCCAAGTCGTCGTGAAACAGAAAGTTCCATATAGATAGTGACCTTAGAATGAATACCTCGATAAGCAAATCTTTTCTGGTAATCAAGCCTACCACACGAGAAGGACGTGGAATAACAAATAGATGCCTCAGCCCGAGTTGCCGGAAAAGGTTATATACCTGAATCAGCAGCAGATTCGGCCTTATATATGATGAGAGAATGCCCCCAAACAGATCGCGTTCTAATCAATCAATCAATAATAAGACAGCTTACTCACCTTTGTTAGAGACATGTCTTCGGGAACAACATACGGAGATGGATTTAAAAACGGGGCAAGATCAATGTACATCTCTAAATCATCTGTAGTTAGATGTATATCATCTATGCTTATCCCTTTACTTGAAACAGGTTTAGCGAACTCACTAAAATTGTGCCTGGAGAAAGCAGAATCAACTATGTATTAGACAAAAGACAGCTCCTTGGGTTTTGCAATCAGAATGCAAAGAATGTGAAATAAATATGAAAACATGTTTACCCGATAGCTCTCGCACTTGGATCACAAGGCAGAGGACTATGCTGAAAATCTACCTTTGACTGAAGGAGAGCAAGCAAATGACTGCAATGGTGAACCAAACTCAGAATTCACATTTCCTAAGGAATAATGAATACCCTTTCCAGCTAGAAAATGTTAAACGGATATACTCACATCACATACCTACGAAGGAGTAAGCCCATGACAAGTGTTTCACCACTTCTCGCGTGATCAATCACCTAAACGATATCAAAACATACAAAGAATCAATACATATCACTATACTGTTCACAACCCGAATACGTGTGGGAGTGAGCAAACTTACTGGAAATCCGTTGTGTGCATTGCTGCGCAGAATAGAATAAACATCTGCAACCCTAACAACTCGAGGCAAGGAAACGACCTTCAAAAGGGCAACAAACGCCAAAGACCCACATGTTAGTTGATTAACAGGAAACAGCTCCCTTCCCTCTAATGGGACAAATGATAGCTACCTTCTGGTTTCTACATGCTTCCCTAGCAGTCGTTTGCCGCATTTGGTACTTGGGTCTCGAATCAAGCAACGGAATACCCCTCAAGTGTGCTTGTACTTCATATAATCCCTCATTGAAAGCATCACCAACAGCCTAAAAACAAAAACGATTTAAGCGCATATCAGTCGAAATCAAGATGAAAGAAATGATGGTTTTCTACAACTCATACCTTAGAGATCAGAAGAACCAGCATTATAAGAGGCAGAAGTTTCAGGTTGTTTGTGATTTCAACCATGATAACACATAAAGATACTGTCATCCTCATCGAGCCTCCGAGAAAAGAAGCAGCTCCCAGCAAAGCATAACTAAACATCAAAGAGTTGCTTTTGTATTCAGATACCAATAAACAAATAAATAAACAGTTCACGGCACAAATTTAAGAAAGAAATGCTAATGCCACAAATTTAAGCAGCATAAGTACTAAGGCCTACAAAAAAAATATAATACAGAAAGAGACTCACGTTCCCTCCTCGATATTGAGCTTCTTGTAGAACCTAACGACAAACATGCCAACAAGGCGTCCATAGGTTGATCCTATCATTATTCCAGGAACAAACTGACCGGCAGGAACAGCAGTTCCAAATGTCACCACTGCTAATGTATAAAACATAGCCTGCACAAAATTAAACGTCAAAGGATGTGCGAACGGCGAACAATGTTTGGAGATTAGGAACAAGGAACATAAACATAGGCCAAGAACATCCAAATAAGGTGTCAGAAAACCATTTTTAAGTCGAATCAGCAAATCTCTTATCCTCTTGCTAGCATGCTTACAGTACTCCGACTCTCAAATGCTGTGGATAACTAATTGTACATCCCGGAACATGTGACCATGTGATTTTGGATAGATTCTTCCAAGAACAAACCAGATAAGAAAATGACTTCCGTACCAAAAAGGTTAACAGACTCTGAGCGCTGAACTCGTGCATCGTTTTTGCGCTAAACAAATTTCGTATTGCATCATCCTGCCACCAAAATGAGAACAAAAAGATTCAGTTGAAGTAGACAGGTTAGAACCCGGATAAAAGAAAGTAAAAGAGGGAAAAAAATGAGATGCTATGAAAGGAAAGGCATATGACCTGAGTATTGAAGAAAATTGTTGCAAGATCATTGTATTCGTTTCCTGTCTTGCAGTAGAACTATGACCATCAAGAAAAAGCAACAAGAATGCAAAGTCAGAAAGTTCATCAGGTACAAAGGTATTGCTGAAGTTCAAGGAATTGATTATTAAATTTTCTTAAGAAAACATCAAATCAGTTCATGATGAAAGCCTTCTCATGAGAATGTTAAAAGTTCACCAAGTATACTTAGTGTATTGAGCTCTGTCCTGGTTTCTTACATTTACATAATTCCCATACATTCCTGGAGGCCGGGGACATTCAATACCAGAACCAGGATCTGGTCCAGGGCATGGGCTACACCTTCTCAGGAGTGGTAGGCCAAACGAGATTGCCGAAGTTATACACGAGATGATGCAAGCTTCAATTATCTGCAAACCCAACACATTCAATCACAGTTTCTTAGAGCCAGCCCAGCACCGAGATGATCAAAGCAAAAGCCAAAAACAAAACAGAATCCAACCCAAAAAAAGGGGCAAAAAAAATAAACAAAGGAGCTCACTGAAGATTACCTTAACTCGGTTGCCATTCTTATGCAAAGAATTCCGACGCCAAGATGTCATATATAGCGTAAGTTGGTTGAACAAAGCACCTAAAAACGAAAAACGTCATGAGAAATGAAAGTTTTACCGAAGGATAAAGTAAGTCAAAAGCTATAAAGCCTGACCAAGAAGGCCTCCAATAACTCCAATTACAGCCATTGGCAGAAGCTCCTTGAAGTAGTAGTCATCTTGACCACTGCAAAAGAGAGGAAGACATGTTTGAGTTAACTCCAGCATGATCAACCTATTTAGGCATGAAAGAATATGTAAATCAGGAACCTTACTCTGATACATCCCATATAATGAAACCACCTGCACCAAAGTGTCCACATTTTCCACTCTTGCACCATCCCATGGCGGTACGAACCACAACAGCCACCACGGCCGAAGTGAAAAAGACACGCCACATGAGTTGGCTTCTCCACCTTCGAGAGAAGACACAAATTAATCTAAATGGGCATACTGTGTACAGCGAGCCACACTAGGTAAAACAACCTAAAGGGTAAATGCATTGTTGCAAGGCCACACCAACAACCAATTGGGAAAGAAATAGAACAACAGACAACAAAGTTCCTGAAATGATTTTTTCACGGAAACGGGACAGAATTCTTTCAGGTGCTAAAAAATGGGGAAAGAACCTACCAAGACGTGACCTCCTCTAACGCAAATAGCACTCCACCAACTGGAGCTCTAAAAGCAGCAGCAACTCCAGCTGCACATCCACAAGTGACCTTTCAGGACATCAGAAAAGGGAAACCATAAGCTTCTCCAAAGAAAACTTTCACCTCATCTTTACTGCGAAAAGAGCCAATACAATTCTTAACGAGAAGCATAAGGCACTCACAAGATCACGGCGATCTCTGTCACTCTTGAAAAGTTGAGGCCACCGAGAATTCAGATGATATTTCGTAGACCCACCCTGAACGAACAGAAATCAAAGAGAAAAAAATATTGCTACTCTGCAGCAGCCCAGCGAAAAGACACCGAAGAGTATTGTGAAAAGCAATATTCAACCTACATTTTCATGCCTTTGGATACTTACCTGACCAAGTAAAGACGCGATGCAAGCACCCGTATGTATAAGAGGGCCTTCTTTCCCCAGTGCTAAGCCACCACCAACAGAGCCGATGCTTCCAAATATCTAAAACAGAAATAGCTATACAAAAATGTCTCCAAGATACAGCAAATCTATTTCCTAGAATAGTAAGATCCACCATTAAAGCTCAATCATAGTATGCACCTTTCCAATGAGAGTTCTAAAGAGCAGGATCCCATGAATATCAATTCCTGCGCAGTCAAATGCAAGAAAATCAAAGCTACAAAAGAATAGAGAATCAAAAACTTTCAGGCAATATCGATAAGAAAAGGCATTAAAGCGGTAGACGTACCATTTAGATAACCCTTAATCTCAGGAATACCGGAACCAGCAGCAGCAGGAGCGAATTGGGTAATGATATACGCAGAAGAAAAGACTAATGCGAGATTGATGAGAACATAAACGATGAAACCGGCAAAGTATGACTTCTGGATGATGGAAAACGTGAAGGTAAATTTCCATCCGGAAAAATTCTCGACCGAGAGATTTATGAAAACAGCCGCCAACCCAGTACCTAAGACGAATCGACAAGAATCAGACCCAAGTTCGGTCCGAAACTGAAAGTTGAAACCGAGCACACTGCAGAGACACATACCAATCCCAATTAGCAAAGAGAAGAACCATTTGACGGCAACATAGTACCCGACATAGAGCTTTCCTCGCTGCGCCTGAAAACCAGAGACAATTAGCAGAGGAGAAGGAAACAAGAGAGAGAGAGAGAGAGAGGAAGACTTACCTGTTCTTCTCTGTAAGCGTAATTCTCGATAACCTCGTAATCGAGGCTCTCAACACCTCCGCCGCCGCCGCCGCCATTGACTCCACCGCGGCGGGAGCTGAGCAGGCCGCCGTCGGCGGAAGAATCGTCGAATTCCGGGATGCGAGACCAGATATGCTTGGTGGATTCGATCCCGTCCTGAAGATGATTCGACAACATGATCAAACCCTCGCGCTCCGGTGAATCAGGGATTCGATTCGGTCGCCGGCGAATTCAAATGGCTCTCAGATTCATCAGAATCACCATTTGCTGAGATGATGATGATGATATCTGGGGAACTGTATTGGTTCCTTGTTTTACGCGTAATTGCTCCGTCTCGATCACGACCGGATCCCTGTATACAACTGCACTAAGTAATGACTTTTGTACATTTGCCTTACCATACACGGTACCGGTTTATAGTATAATGGTATCGTAGTTATCTAAAACATTTTTTATATATGTATTTTATAAATTAAATTAATAAAATTCGTCTCAGATTAAATGGAATACAAAAATAAATTTAAAAAAAAACAACTGAAACAAAACAAAACCTATCTAAAGGATAAAGTGTCTTTTTTTTAGAAAAACTAATTTTAACTTAAGTCAAATAAAAATTTCTAGAAATTCAACCTAAATTTTGAGTATATATAATTTTCAAAAACAATGTAAATGGAAGTCAAAACAAACTAAATTAAACAAAAAATATAACTGATACAAAATCCAATAATAGAAGTCAAAACAAACTAAACTAACCAAAAAAACTAAAATTATACTGATTTTGGATTAAAAAAAATAATTAACCCAAACCAAACAAAACTTGGTTTAACTTGTCTGAACCAAAATAATGATCAATTACTCCATCGATTTTTAAATAAATGACCCTTTTGATCACATTTAAAAATATTCCTAATGTTATCTTAAATATTAATTATCCAACTTATATGAATGAGAATATAATGAAAATATATATAACTTTTTATTTAATTTTTTAAAAAGGTGAAAAAATCTAAAAGTAGAAAGAGTGGTCAACGATCCACTATTAAATTCAGTCCCACATATAAACGTCAAAAAGTCGTACAAAGCAAATCTAATGGCGGTGTGATGTGTGATGGTAATCACTTGAAAATAAAAGTATACCCCAAAAATCAATTTTTGGACATCTTTATTACACAGGAAAACATGATACATTCAGTAGCTATATATCTATGTATGTATCACCTTTATTCTTTTTATAAAATTCTCCAAAAAAGAAAAAGAATGCAAATTTATTTATTTATTTTTGCCTTTAGGAGGAAGAGAAGGAGGTTTCAGTGTGTGCTTGGCCGTCAAAATCTCACAAGGCTTTAGAAGAAGTGGGATCTGAAGCAGCAAGCTCCGTGTACATTTTGGCCATTGCTTCTGCAAAGTATTCCTTAGCTTGTGGCCTTTTTATCTGCAAATTCAGCCACAGCTTTTTTCCCTCAGTTTCCATTTTCACATCACTCCAGAATCGGTTTTCAGAAACTTGCCCATCAAAAAGAAAACCCGAGCTATTCTATCTACGGGTAGAATTCACCCTCAAAAGCTAGCTTTGAGATGAATATATCCATAAACTTATAAGCCATCAACCGCTCCTATATCTAATCGACCTAGATCCATCATCAATGCTCACATGGTGTTTGACAACATTAATTGGATCAAACCTAAATCCAAACTGTAGACACATATCCATAACTTACCCTTGGAAAGCTAGTTTGCATGGGAAAGGTTTACATAAGATCTAATCTAATCATGTATTTGGTCGAGATGGGTCATGGAGATTTACCTTAAACGTTGGAGTCAGAAGGCCATTTTCCAGGGTAAATGGCTCCAGCACCAAAGTTACGGCCTTTGCGAATTCAAAGCCTCTCAACTTCAGACAAAGATACAAACAGAGAAAGTTGGTGGTTGTTCCTGTGAGGATTTTACATGAGAGGCGATAAGAAGAGAGCCAAGTTTCTGTGATGCAATTACCTGAGCTTCTCTTCCAACGGCGTCCATATCAGCCATTACCGCTGCTTTTGCCCTCGGGTCGTTACATAATTCTCTCAAATCTCCATACTGCATGTAACACTCAACATATGTTACTTCCTTGTTTTATGTAAAGAATCACTTGTGGAGGAGATTATCACCTTTATGCCTTCTGAAGCGGCCCAGGCTTTTAGAACATCTTGGTCAACCGATACAACAGCCACCAAAGATGAATTAAAGCTGTCACCTGCAAATGAAAAGCAAGGATGATGCTCATGCGGAGGAGCAATACGTGAAGGAGCAAGTTCCCGAGACTTCATTCGTTACCATATATGAAGCATTGGGCCACAAATTTGCATTTGGCATACACGTTTTCGATTTTCTCTGGAGCTATGTACTCCCCTTGGGCCAATTTGAAGATGTTCTTTTTCCTATTATAAGAGTGAGAAGATCTTATGAAATCTTTGATGCCAAAGATCGCACCACATACTGGAGAATTAACCCGGTTTGCATATAGAATGAGCTTGTAGTCCCAATGTTTCCGCTCTTAGGGGAAATTCGATTACATGCTGGTCAAAGTAATAGACACAGTGGAATTCTTGCAATTTACCAAGCAAGCATGACAACTTTATTTGAACCAATATTTATCACCAGAAAGAAGCTAAAGCTATCCATGCACGGAGCAAATACGGATGGAAAACTAGGTACTTAATCTAGGGGCCAAGGTATGAAAGTCAACTAATGAATTACGAAAAAAACTCGTGTTTCGGATTAACCTGTCAATAATTTTTAGACGTCCTCCAGGCAGCCAGAGACCTATATCACCAGTATGAAGCCATCCTTCTTCATCAATTACCTCTCTCCTGTCAATGAAATACATGTAAATGGATGGGATTAGATTATACTAAACTCTTTAATACTGGAAGATGTTCAATATTTTTGCAGCAGGTGAATACGTTTGAACTTCGTCTTTGTGATAGCCTCTGAAAATGATGGGACCCCTAACACATATTTCACCACGAGGATAGGGTTGATCTGCAGATGTGTAGTTCATTTCTGGTACGTCTACAAGCTTGACTTCTGCAACCGGAAAGCATATCACATACAATAAGCAATATATTTGAGGATTTAGTTCCAAAGCGGAACTATTTATTCTTAAACGAAGAGTACGAAAAATGAATAGTGATCAATTCCAGTGCCCACCGCAGGATGCATTAGGAGAGCCAACATGTCCAGGAAGATCATCACCCTCATCCATACCACTTATAACACAAGAAGTCTCAGTCATGCCATATCCTTCTGTTACCCTTCCTCCAAAGCATCTGCAGACAAGTCCCAAGACATGATTATGCAAACGAGAGACAAAGAAAAAGACAGAATTATACCAGTTTATGTCAAACAAAATCATACAAACCACGAACAACATAATTATCAATAAGCAAAGGGAAGAAAGCTGGTATCGTTAAAGAATGTTCATTTTGAAAACAAGAGAGAATTACTCCATGGCTGAACATAATCTTCAAGGCAGATAACTTACATTTTCAAAAATTCCATCACGTCAGGAGACAGAGGTGAAGCACCAGATGCCATAAAACGGACACGCCCTCCAAGTCTAGCTCTTATTTTATTAAATACCAACCTGTCCCATATGGGGGAGGCACTCTTCCCTGAAATTGCCAGGGGAAAAACATGACGTAATAAAAGCCATACATTGAAACTTACAAATAAAGCTTTTTCATGGCACAGCCGGAAGTCCATCTAAATACACCTATTATAGACAAACCAAATTTCATGTTCATGACAAATCTTACCATTCAACAAAGCCTGCTTTTTAGCATTATAGGCAGCATTGAAGAGCCTCTCTTTCAGCCCACCAGACGATTTTACGGCATTGATGATACTGTCAGTGCCAACAAAGATTTTAGTCATTAGTTCGGTGAAGTATCAAAGGCCGCAAAGAAAGCATAATAGTATGTAGATGATCGTACCCATCGTATATTCTGTTGTACAGTCGAGGAACACTGCAGAATATAGTAGGTCTTAGAGCAGCCAGATCATCCAGTAATTTTAAATTATCCTGCAGGAAATATGCCAAGATCAGTCCACCAAGTAAGCAGTGCACAGCTATAACACAACTTATAAATGCAAAGTAGTAGAGGTGTATCAAAAGAACCACAGTGGGACTGCTAGGAAAGATTACAGCAAAATTAAGAGACATTCTTTCCCAGTTTAAACAGTCAACTTGTGTATTGGTCATAAGAAAGAGAAGTTAAGTCACCAACCCCTTGATAGAATCCAACAGCAACTCCAAAGTAAACTGTCAGGATCTGGTTTGCTCGTTCATAAATATGTGCCAGCGGAAGATACGAAATGTAACTGCAAGTTTCGAAGAGGTTATAAGAACATCGGTTATCTATCAGTCATTTGCGACAGCCAAAAGTAGACAAGGAGTAGGAATTTTGAGGATATAGATACAGGTACCAACAAACACAGAGGAGAATACATTTGGTAAAAAGTAGTGCTGCACTCACATGTCTGAAGAGTAGAACCTCACGCTAAGACTGGAGCCAGCAACATTGGCAATCAAGTTTGCATGGGTTAGTTCGACCCCCTTAATAGATTTCAACAGGAAGAAACCCCAGATCAAGGCGGAGAGAGACATACAGCATAGCATAAAAAGAAGTTTAGTTGTCGTAGACTGCAGAAATAGGAAATAGAGATATGTATGATTCCCTATCTAGAAACCAGTAAAATCTCAAACAAGTAGAACCTTTGGAGTCCCAGTTGTACCGCTTGTATAACATATCGTTGCAACATCATCAGGCCTTGGTGGGCAAAATGGCTGAGGGTTACTGCGACCCTGAAAACAAATTCACATTACATGTACCATCACAGAGTAAGATACAGACTACCACTTTTAGTCGCAAGGTTCTCTTGGAATATTAAGGCAGTATAAGGCATCTTTATACCTAAGAAAGATGGAATTAAAATTAAAGATGGAAGTGCAACGACATTCCTGTCCATACCAGGTTTTGAGTGAATGCTGATGCGAAATAAGTTAATACGAAAGGAAAAATGCATGTTAATAACCGTACTAGCAATTTTGTCACGGTTGTTCCAAGAACAGATCATCGAGAGGGGTTTGCAAATACCTGATTCAGTAAAGTGGAATACGAGACAACTTTCACTTGTCCTGATGAGGGAAGCGAAGGCAAAGATTCGCTCAACCCTCCAACAACCTACTCAGCATATAAATGAAAATAGAAAAGAAAAAAAAAGCAACGAATATGATAAATCTAGAGTTCAGTCTTTATTCTCAAACCATAATAATTACTTAGAAGTACGGATGGTTTCTTTGTACCACAATCAGGCGTACTGTTGGCATCTCAGACAAGAAGCTCAGTAACTGTGAGATCAAAAGATAACCCATGTAAGAAGGCAATGAAAGAGACAATAGAATAATGTAATTAAGATTTCCTAAGGTGTGAACTCTTAATAGGAACACAGTCAATCAAGTGCAAAAACGAAGGCAACTCAAGCAGCATATGGCTAAACTTACAGAGTTTAAAGTTTCAGGCACACAAAATATGGCTTGAACAGTGGCATGATTGACAATAAATTTGACAGCGTCGGGACCTTCAGCAATGCAAAATATGCTTAGACATATTGGATAGCAATGGAAAGAATCTTTGGTAGAAGTAATACACATTGAGCAGACACATACCGAGAGTGTCATACAAAGGAACAGATACATAAGAATACGAAGAACAGGCATGGTCGACGATGAGCCACTCAGGACGGTTGATAAAATAAAGTCCAATAGAAGATCCCTATCATGAAGATAAGAAGACAAATTCACTGTAATGATTCTAAGTCAGCTGAAAAAAATAACAAACGTGAGCTAAAACATCACTCCAGGGAGAATTTTCGGAAAAAGATGGCAAAAGCATGTACAAAGATATAGAAAATTGAAACCCACCACAGGGATTCCATGATAAACTAGTCCAGAACCAAGATTAGTTCTTGCTGTACCAGCTTCTCCATAAGTCATCCATTTGTAGCTGCAGAAGGAGAGATCGAATCATGTAACTCAAAACCTTGAAAATTCTGGGATTGCAGATCCCATTTAAAAACGTTATGATCAGCAACTCACTCTCCCACTGTTCCATCAACACGAACCCGAGTTCCTAAATACTTGTAGTCTCGAAAATCTTGAACAGCATGCCTACATTTAGCAAACATGGGTAGTACGCAATAACAAGGCAGTTGAAAAAACAAATCATACGCAAACAATACATCTCGTCTCTAATGAAGATTGAAACAAGGCAGAAAAGAAACATACTCAAAGTTGTCATGAAGGGTGGCAATGTCGGGATGATCTGGGAATCTACTGACAAGCTTGAACGGAGATCGGGCAGACCTGAAGTCAGAAATCAGAAATCAAATGGATACAAAATTTCATATAAAGAGAGTGGAAAACATGTGAAAAAAGGAAAAGAGGGACACGACGGAAGAACCTGTAGACATTCCAATTGCCCGTGTGCAACTTCTCAGGAAGAACAACACTGTAGCCCTTTTCTGATACAGAGAACGACACACCCACGGCCATGGCGTCAGCATTCCCGCGTTGTTACGACATTAGAGAGAGAGATTCAGAGAATCCGAGAGAGAGATACCAACCGAGGCAGAACTCGCCAGCAGTGGGGCTAGAGCGAAGGAGAGGCGGAGAGCGAGGAGAGGTGACAAGATGGGAATGGATAGTGTCGATGCGGCGGCGGGCGGCGGCAGCGGAGGAGGAGGAGGAGTCCATCTCCGGCGATCTGAAGCAGAAGCAATGACTCGATCCAACCTTACAAATACGGTACGGGCACGCTTCCCAATCTCTTCCTTGATGTCGCTATCCCCTTGAACGATGAATATCCGATTATTTATTTAATAAGCATAAATTAACTTTTTTCCCACTTTTATTGATTTTCCAATTCGGGAAATTACAAATCTCCAACAGACTTTTCTTTACGAGGATATTTATTTCCGGAAAAAAAAATAAAGGATAAATCTGACTTAAAAGCCCATTATCAGAATTATTGAGCTTATCGTACGGACTAATTAAATGGGCTTTTATGGGTAAAATTCAGATATGCATCCTATGGGCCCGTTTCCGTTACCTAAACGTTTCGGTTGCATAAAAATCGAATTTGATATAAGTTTTAAAATTTTAATTAAATATAAAAATCATTGAAAATCTACAATTATAATTTTAGAACATAATTCTTTTTCGAAATCAAAATACAATGGTATGAACGTCGCATTGTAATTTTTCTGAAACCAAAAAATAAAAAAAAAACGATTATGTTATCTAATTTTAATTTTTATAATTCATGATCCGTAATTTATTTTAGTTTTTATATTATGATGGCTATAAATGAGAATTTATAGTAAAAAAAAAAACATTCATATCTTTATCCGCTTTATCCGTATTAAATCGCATCGGATTATCAATGAATTTCGTATGGATCCGCCACGTGGAAACTTTGGTGGTTTTTTTTTTGGTCAACTTCATTTTTGTTTTCGTTTCATTGAAGATTTCGTAATAAAAGCAAACAAATCGCTGATGAAGCATTAAAAGGGGAGAGTGGACTCAGGACGACGAATCGCCACTTTTCGCGTTCGCGTCACGTGACAGAATCGCGACTCCAAACGCCCTCCCTGCTGTATTTTCTCGATAAACGCGACGCTATTTACTCCCCCCAGGTCTATTTATTTAATAATTCATTAACTTTTTATCTTTTTTTTACAAAATAACTTTTTATCTTTTATAATCATTAACCCCATAAATTATGTGAGATTAAGAAGACGTATATAATAACCGTAAGACATTGATAGAAAATACACTGCTCAATGTTAATCACTGTGTATATATTATATATACAACTATACATGCACCATGACGTAGGTGTATCTAGAAAGTAATTAACCATTTACTTTTTGTAACGGTCCAGTGAATTTTTAGAGTAGTCCGTATTTGAATTATTTATATTGTATGCTTGCATGTGACTGCGATCTCTGTGGCTGCAGTCTCTATAATAAATTACACATGCATAATTTACATCAGAAGCCAATAAGGCCGTAGAGAGAGAGAGAGAGAGAGAGATGAGACGCGAAACGCGTCGGCCACCGTCGCCGCCGGCGAAGAAGCAGTCGCAGTCGTCGCCGCCGTCTCCGTCGTCATCGTCGTCGGAGTTCGAATTCAGCGTCTCGATCTCGCCGAGAAAAGCCTCCACTTCTCTCTGCCCAGCCGACGAGCTCTTCTACAAGGGCCAGCTTCTCCCTCTCCAGCTCTCGCCACGTCGCTCGCTCGTCCGTACACTCTGCTCGTCTGAATCTTATTATTCTTCATCCTCTTCCTCCGCCGCGCGTGACTCCACCGGCTCCTCATCCTCCACCGACTCTACTGCCTCTTTCCCGCTGCTCCTCCACGCGCCGCCGCACGACGGCTGCGACTCCTCCCGGCCAAGCTCCGTCACCGACGATGATTTCTTCAAGTTGCCACCGAAGAAGAACCCTAAGTCATCTGCTTTCTCTCTCTCCAGATTCTCTTCTGTTTTCAAGAAAGACCCCAAGAACGCCACTCACTCCTCCTCCGCCGCCGCCACCACCGCCACCGCAGCTCCCTCTCCGGTGAAGAGGATGAGCTCCACCGCGAAGGAAGTCATACGCAAGTACTTGAAAAAAGTCAAGCCCTTGTACGAGAAGCTTTCTCATAAACAGCAGCAGCAGCAGCAACAGGGTCTCAAGCTGAAAACAGAGATGCTGTCACTCAAAGACATTGATTTCCCGCGTAAAAAAGATTCCGGCGTCCGTGGACCCGCCATATCCGCCGCCGTCACCGGCGGTTTGTCGATGACGTTCTCCGGGAATCTGAAGTACCCAAGACGTGGACGTTGCGCTGCGAGCTGCCCATCGTCGATGAGGTCGTCACCGAGCCACTCCGGCGTGCTCTCTCGGAGCGGTTTTCCGGTGGAGGAATCTGGAGGAGGAAGAGCCAGCGGCGGAGGAAGTAGCATGTCTTCAATGGAAGAATTGCAGAGTGCTATTCAAGGAGCCATTGCACATTGCAAGAACTCGATGTTGCAGAAGAACAAAAGCATGGTTAGTCTCGAGATCTAGGGCTCCAAATTCAACCTTTTTTTTTCTCCTTAGTATATTTAATCAAAAACCCACGACTCAGAATTCAGATAATGGTCCGTTTTTTCCATCAACATACACCGTTTTCAAATTTAAAAAAAAAGGATAAACAAAAAATATAGATCCTTACGTAAACAAGAACGGTGTATATTGATAGTCGTGATTACACGGTGGCTTGAAAAGACTCTATGGTACTCTATTAACGTAACTTTTAAGACAAGTCGTGGTCTGTCTGTTTTTTGCATTGTAATAACCAAAAAAAACAAAAGAAAATATATAAAACTAATATTTATATATTAATATATGTATAATTAAATGGGAATCGCATGTGGAATCTAATGTGTGGTGTTGTGTTGAGTGCACGACTTGAGTGATCCGAAAACGACGGTGATCATTTAATGACGGACCCTTTGACTGTCGAATGAGTACGTACTTCGTCTCGTACCATACTCTTTGTTCAGACCAAACCAAACACGCAGTTGCTTCGAAGCTCTCTCTCTCTCTCTCATAGATTATATCATGTCGGTGTCTCTCAACCTACCCGATTGCATGCCTTACGTGCCGTTTTAGGTCCTTTTTTTTTATTTTTGGTAAGGATTTAGGTCTTATGAATAATGTTCGTGTTATGTTTTTTTTTTTATAATCCAGAAGTTAGAAATTGATCTTTAGTCCGACTACATCTTCTAGAAGATTGGAAAAACCCAGGTGAATGGTCCTCTCTACACTTGAGTTTGAACGCAGAGTGAGAGCTTGTTTTATATATTTTTTCACCACTAGACCATCCAAGTTTGAGTGTTCCTATTATGTTTTTTTTTGCTCTTTAGATTTTTTGTTTTTTTTAACGGCGGAACCCAACCAAATTCGTTCGGACGCGTTGATCTTTTGGTTCCATGTAATAGCATACAAACCACATAGAATAGATAAACCACCCAAATAATGACAGGTTCACTGGAGAGTTCATGAACCCTTGAACTACTGCACCAGGCCTCGAAGAGCGGCTCCTTAGATTCTTTACATTAGACGCCATGACTTCTTCTTCTATCGTTTTCGTTTCATTTACAATACAAATCATCCGTGACAACTGGTTCGTTAATTACCCGGTTCTCACCAGAACCAGAGTCGAGTAATTTAACCAAAGAATTAGATGGAAATCGAATATATATATATACACATAAATGCAACGGAAAATAAGAGAATCATTTAAAAAAAAATAGTTCCATTGTTGATATTTAAATGCAAGGGTGGGTGAGATATATATATATGTTTTTGTGTGTGTGTTGCTGATGTATGTAAATTATCGTGACCGATAAATCCGTGCATGGATGTGCATTCATGGGATCATCTGCTTGTCTATTTTCTTTTTAAATAAATAAATCATCGTAGACTTTCAATTTCCATTTTCGTCGCTAATTCGTTCATTAGTGCAATTAATATCTTAAGTTATGATTATGTATACAGCAGGACTTCATTTACAATTGCAATTACGATTTGTTGTACCTGTGACGCCTTTTAATTATTATTTTTTTTAAAAATTCAGTTTGGTTGAATGGGCACCACATATATACATATATAACATTAGGCATGTACATTACAATATGTCATTTCTATTTCCTGTGCCGATATTTGGTTAAACTGTCCATCGATCGGTTAACGTCGTCATGTTTTTATGTCCTATGGTTTTTAATTTGGTTTCGTTGTAACAAGTAGAAATAAGTTTTCTAGTTTGTTAGATGCGCAAAGTTTAATCATAATTGATTTATTATTAGATTATAACGTATGATAAGAAAATTAGTTTTTTTTTTAAATAAAAAAATCATTGACACTGAAATGTTTTAGACTATTTATACCTTTTACTAAGGAAAAACGAGCTGAGATTACACAATAATATTGGTCCGCAATATGTTTTTATGTTGATGGTGGATTAATCATAACAACAAAAATTAAAATCAGGTTTATATTCTATTTGGACATTAATTTGTATCCGAATAAAAAATTATCTGAAAATCAATTTGATATATTTTTAAAATTAATTTTAGTGAATAAAATTTCATTAAAAAAAACCAATAAAATTAATTTTAAAGAACAAACATGAATAAACTCCAAAATTAGACTAAGCATTAACTGGATCAAGTATGATTGAATATATATATATATATATATATATATATATATATAAAGAGACAATGCTTATTAATCAGATCAATGCACTGATTAATGGGTAATTAGCAAAAAAAAGGTGGGATTAGAGAATGGAGATTAGGGTTTGCATGAACAGTGGGACGATAAGCACTGGCATGTGTTAAGTAGGATCCTTGTAACATCGTTGTCGTGCTCACTGTCCTCACCAACGCCATTATAATAATTCAGACAGGCTCGGGGAAACACGAATAAAAATATCAGAGAGGAGAGAGAGAGAGAGAGAGAGAGAGAGAGAGAGAGAGAGAGAGAGAGAGAGAGAGA
>NW_010970490.1:3322867-3335256 GCF_000463585.1 Tarenaya hassleriana | reverse complement strand
AGAGAGAGAGGGAGAGAGAGAGACGCCATGAAAACCTGCAACTCAACGTGCCTACACGTAAATGGCCTCTCCTCGATCGGCTCCATTTGTTATCGAATTTAATAATAATTTGAAATTAATAATCGTAAACAGTGTATTTATTAGCTGTCGGGTCCTTTCGAACTTGATTATTTTCAGCTGAAGTTTTTTTTTTCACAGATGGGAGAAAATTGGTGCTATCCGCCACTTGGCATTTGCATGACCTTTTTTTTAATTAGCAAATAATTCCCATAATCCATATGACCGTTATATATATATTAAAATATACATTTTAATGAAAAAAATCATATTTCATTACATCATTAACAAAAAAAATTATGTTTTATGGATCACAGAGATAATATATATGTTTTTCTCTAGATATACAAAGGACGTTTTGAAATGGTAGTGGTTTTTATTTTGAGTTTTTAGTTTTAGTTTTTAGTTTTTGATTTTTGGTTTTTGGTTTTTTATTTTTGTAAATCTAAAAGAAAGGAGTTTTTTAAGTTTTTAGTTGATTTTTTATTTATAAAAATGATTTTTAAAATTTGCAGGAAAACTACTTTTATAGTAACTTGATTGTCAATTTTTTTGTTTTAAAATTTTAAAAATCCCAAAAGGCATTTTCATTCAGGCCTTAGTTTTTTTTGTTTAGAAATAGAAAGAAAGGGAATTAACTCGCAATTTTCATATAAGATAATGTGATTTGACATTTTTTGGATATAATATTTTTTTGTTTGCATAGTTTAACGACCACCACCAAAGAGATCGGAGATGGTGCAGTTGCTTGTCACATGGCGACGACACGAGGGTCATGTGAGTACATGTGTTCACTGTTCATCTTCCTCCTCCTCCCTTCGTCGTCGGTCAAACCACGTAACCATTTCGGTTTAATTATAATAAAATCGAACGGATCCGAATTAATCAAATATATATCAGATTTTACATTGAAACTAATTAGATGTAGTTTTTTCAAATCGAAATTCTGAATCTAAACCATATATAACAATAACAGTTGAGATCAACAACGAATTGATTTTACCTTTAAATATTCGAAAATATATAATTTTACTAACATTATATTCTAAAAAATTTGTATATAGTTTTTCTAAAAATATTATATTCTAAAAAATTCCATTCTTTTATTTACAAATACGATAAAAATTTTAAATTTAAATTTAAAAACCAAAAACTAAATTCAAAACCTCAAACTAAGTTTTCCACTAAACCGAAAATAAATGAACCGAATTTGAACCTGACCCAAAATTTCAGACAAGTCAAAGTCTCTCCTCTCTCAACCTCGGCATCATCATTTACCTACGGACATAAGAAATGGGTTTTAATTCGATCGGTCTCTCGATGTAATGATTCAAACATAAACATTTAATCTATTGCATGGTTCAATCTCTGTAAATCTGTCCATGTGATGCTTCCTATTATATTCTAAACACCCATTTACCTGCTTCATCTTCTTCATCACCGCTCTCTCTTCCCCGCTTTTATTCACATTATATACATAACGCGAATCATCCATCCAAAGCCACCTTCTCCTCTCTAATCCTCCTATCATCGCGTGATTAAGGAGACAACCGTACGGTAACTGTAGAACTACAATGCCTATGGCTTTTCCTGCGGCCAAGATGGTGGTGGTTACGGCGGATCCGCCGCCGTCGAGCCCCCGCATTTCCTTCTCCGCCGATTTTTCCGGCGACGACGAGGACAGCGACTTCATCTGCATCAGTCCTGTTGTGGGCAAGGGGGAAAAGGACAAGGGTCAAGCGAAAGCCGCCGACTTTGAGTTCCTGTCGGAAAATGTGAACTCGGGTCAAACCATGCTGACCGCCGACGAGCTCTTCAGCGAAGGGAAGTTGCTTCCTTATTGGCAGATTCAGCACTCGGAGAAGCTAAAGAGAGTGACTATCAATACGAAAGGAGAGGAAGAACGAGCTGGTGAAGTGAAAGATCACGCGGAGACAAACAAGGATCAGGAGAACAGAGTGAACTGGTTTCTTGACGACGACCCGTCTCCGCGTCCGCCGACATGCACGGTGCTCTGGAAGGAGCTTCTACGGCTGAAGAAGCAGAGGGCTCGAGCGTCGTCTCTGTCGCCGTCGTCATCGTCTTCATCCACGTCATCATCATCGAGCTCTCTGGGGGAGGCAGCGAGGAAGGAGGAGAGGGAGAAGGAAGGGAAGAGAGCGAAGAAAGGGTTGGAGAGAACGAGGTCGACGAGCACGAGGATAAGGCCAATGATCAATGTCCCTATATGTTCTCATCCCAAGACGTCTTCCTCTGCATTGCCTCCTCTGTTTCCGCTTTCTCTGAAGAAAGGAAGAGTAGAGAGACACGTTTAAGTCTCCTTCTCCTTGTCTCTGTTCTTGTCATCTCCTTCATTTGTTCAGATCATTGAGCGTTTTCCGTCTTTGTTTCTGTATCTATTTCTCTGCCCGAGTTTGTGATTAAGCTTTGATTAGCAGACACACCTCTCTCTCTCTCTCTCTCTCTAATCCTGTACCTCTATCCTTAAACTTCTCAATATAGAAATTTTCAGCTCCAAAGTTATTTCCTTTTCGAGTGTCTTATCAAGTATTTCCCAAGTTGAATCAAAAGATTAAGTTTTGATTAGATGGGTTGGTTTAAGATCTGAAAAGTGTGAGACAGTCAATAAAACGACAAACGGCCAGAGCAGGAAACAGAGCACTCTGTTTTCTGCTGAGTGATGATGGGAAGAAGCAATAAGTGAAGGGCACATGCAAGACGCACTCCTTTTCACTGTGCAGAGAATCCTCCAAGTGATTCTGCCACAACCCCCTCTTGGATTTTACCACCGCTACTACTCTCTTTCTGGTAAAATTATTATTCATGGACAGGAGTTTCAGAGTGGTATTTGTTATTTTTACTTTTTTTTTAAACTTTTATTCATTATTGGGTTTGGTAATTTAAGAAAATAAATGGGTATAAGGTCCAACAAAATTGTGAATCAAGGGCCTGCCTATTCAAAGAACACCCATATATATCTAAACTTACCACAAATGGTTATAAGCTATGACCAAAAGGTGTTCATTGAGAAGAACGCGAGGGCAGAGATAACTTGTTTATCAAGAAACCGTAGAGAACCCAATTTGGCCATGGGTTTTTTTTTGGGTAACGGCGTCAGTTTTCTCTCTCTTCTTCTTTTTTCCTCTCCGTTAGTCAACGTTAGATCACAAATTTCTTTCGATTTTTTTAAGAACAAGCGTGAGTTCGACACGTGGCTCGCCGAGAAATTTGAGTCCGATTAGGTTCCTCGGCGATTTCGTTTTCTTTCCTTCCCTTTTGCTTCTTCAAATTTTATGTCGATGGCGGTTCCTGGGGAAGAGAAGCCGAGACACCATGGGCGCACTGCGTCTGCAATTCCTTCGGGAGAGGTCGGTTTGCCTCCGTCTTCTTATTCTTCTTCTTTTTCGTGTGTGTCTGTGATTCCAATTTTCGGTCCTTTGATTATAGAAATTTGCTGTGTCGTAAATCGTGCGGAATCACAAATGCTGTGTAGACGCGATTAGTCGGTATCGGTGTTCATCTCGGAAATTGAGATTTGATTTCTAACACGTTTCTGTTTCCCAGAGGTCGGCTTGGTCTGTGACTTTCGAGATACACATACATACATATAATATAATGTGTAATAATTTAAGGAGAAAGGAAATGGTGTTGTTGTTGTTGTCTACGTGCAGATATTGTATATACGAGTGTTGCTCTGTATTGTTTGTTTATCGTTGACAATTTTCCCCATAGCTTGAATATCCTATTTTTTACTTCGTTTATATGAAATGCGAAGGGTGATTAGAAGATGTTGTTTTCATTCAGTGAATCGAATCATGCACTTTATCTTACCAGAAGCATTAGATGTAAACTGTGGCCATCCTCGATTCTCGAGGGATGTACTGTCTACTGGCGTGCCTATGCAATTTCGTGACGCCATTGTTTGCATCTTATCGTTATTTTGCAATGTACAATGATTTCTTTGTTGTGACTCATCGTGCCTATCTGCTTTCACATTGGAAGAGATGGCCACATACTCAGCAAATGAACTTAAAAATGGCCTTTGATCGATGTCTGGCTTCATGCACGGCCGAGAATCCAAATAGGTTTTTAGCTTCGCCCGATATTTCGTTGCGTATAAAGTTATAATGACCGTCCTTATGGTAGTTCATTGTTCACAAAATGGGTCTAAACTAATTTCGAGGAATTGATGATTTTTTCCAGGAGGGAGGTGTCGGTTTTTGTAGTGTTTGTGATAGATCGAAGATAGTTTTAGAACTTGAAAATGAGATGAGACTCAAGAAGATGAAAGTAATTTGGAGAAAGTCTCCAATTCGTGTATATTAAAAGATGAAGAATACATGCCCTCTTATATCTTATATCTTATATAAGTGCATTGGCATATATTGCTGCTTTGATGAAGATTTTGATCAGATTGTGAGTGAGTTCTCTTGATCCTCCAAACGGCTATATTGGGTCCTTCTAGTGCAGCACCAAGGTTCCTTGAAAGCATGCATAGAATGGATAAAACGATCTTCTAACTCAACAGGAGGATCCTTGTTTTGCTCGGAGCTGTTTGCTTACATGATAATATAAGATGCATCATCTTTCCTTCTCTCTCCCCTTGTTTGCTTGATCATTTTCGCCGTGTTATGTGTGACTCCCAACTGTCACTCCCAGAAACAGCATCGCAAAGACATCCATCTGTTAGTGTTTTTCCTTTTCTGGCAAGTCAATTCTGATTATTTTGGATGCTTGAGCTTGAGCACAAAAATCCTGTGATCTAGTTTATAACTCTATAATGTCCACTATGACTTGGCTGGGCCTTTAACATCTGACTTCTTTCTTTTTTTTTTTCTTGATTATATACCAGTTGAATTTAAGATTGTTGCTCTTATGTTCCCGCTGGCTTGAAGGTTCACCTGGCTTCATGACATCATGCAACTAACACGAGCTTCTTGCTTTGTCCAAGGAAATCGTTCGAGATGGACTGCAGGGCTCTTCATTGGATGAGACCGAACATTAAAACTAGATGTAAGTTATTGCGTTTGTCTCTGTGGTTTATATTAATTTGTTTTAGACTACAATAAGTTATTTAATTGTCCGCTGACTGTAGCTGCTGGAAACTTTTACGTGCTGGGACGATACATGATACATTACCTATGGTTATATGCATAAGCATTTATATTCTTATTCTACCTACTTTTGTGGACTATGTTATCCAATAGTTGCTTGACATGTGTTAGCATGGAATACTATGAAATACATTTACAAAAGCTTCAGGCTTAAGTTTATTACTTTCCACCAAAATTGAATTGGAATGACGTATTCTCTGCCTTCAGACCCTCCATTAACTTGAGACAAATAACAAATATTGATGGATTCTGATTCGAGTCTCATTCTTTTTTTTTTTTTTCCTTTTCTCATCGTGGACCTGAATTACAAAGCGGGTTATAAAGGTCAAAATATATTCTGATTTTAATATGGTATTTTTGCTTCTGTCAGCTGTCTCTCTTAATTATTGAAATCTCACTATGAAAGCAGCTTTTGTATAAGGACACACTGAAAAGCATGCTCGTTTCGGCTGGCCAAAGGTTGCAATTCTGCTTTCTATTCTTCTATGCGGTGGTTCGGAATTTAGGACCACGTCACTTGTCCTGATCAAGACTGAATATCTAGATATTTTGTCGGAAAGATTACATCTGCAGGTCAGCTCTTTTCCAATTTCTTAATTAACTATGTCATACCTTTTTATACCCGCTTACGTATGCTACCCTTACTTTTTTAATTCTTCAATCATTCTCAACTGTGTTTAACTATTCCTACTAACTCAGTGCTACTTCATTCTTGATTCCTTCATGGGAGAGGAACTGTAGAATTCTGGCACCTGAAAAATATCTAATTCTCTCCATGGGGGTAATATCATAAATGACAGCTACATGTTGTGAACATAGATTCGTTTATGTTTCGGGAACTGAATTGCTGTCACAAGGTCTGTTGCCATAAAACTGCAGGTTCTGAAGACATTTCATATAAATTTGAGAGAACTTTCTATGCCATCTATCAATTTTTTTTTTAACGCAACTCATCTATGTATGCCAATACTGCCACCAGAACATGTGATGAGTATGATATAATTGCATTGCAGAGTAGGCTGCAGCAAGGTAAACAGCAAGAAACTCATATGTTTAGCAAACTTTTCTTGTTCAGGACATCTTTGCATTTGTATTGTAATGTTATTTCAGTTCACCTCTTTGCCAGACTAACAGATGATCAACTACTGGGAATATATAGGAAACTTTTACTAGTTAGAAAGTATTACAAAATATTGGAAAACCTCAAAAGACAATATAGGTATTAATGTAATGAATAGCAAGGTACCACTGTACTAACCTTCCTAGTGGTCATCGAATTTCATCAAATTTATTTAAACCCTGCTCGTGTTGGTTCTGCACTAACTTCAGCAGGGTGGTATGATGACTAAAGCATATTGTTATATGCTACACAGTTCATCAGCATATAGTTTCTTGTTATTCTTTACACGTTACAAAACTGAGATGGCTTTTCCATTACAGGAAATCCAGAATCTCAAAACCTCCAACCGCCCTCCTTTGGACTGGAAATGGTTTGCCAGAATAGCTTTTTGCAAGGTCTTGAACGTTGTGATGCTAAAGGAGAGTGAGTCATGTCGTTAACCAGCCCATACGGTTTATGAGTGTGCGTGTGTCCTTTTCTTTTGTCGTCTTGACTTTTAGAAAGAAATGTTTAAGTTATTATTAGGGTTCGTACGTAAGCATCTAACAGAGAGGCAGAAGAGAGTGTGTTAGTGGGGAATCACTTGCCCTTATTAACCGAGGGGTCTCAGCTTTGTCTTCATGAGCTGAGCTATCCGTACGTTTAGGGTAACATGGTTTGGCAAAAGGCAAGAATCATATTGAAAGAGAGCTGCTAAAAAAGCAGCAACCTGTGTAATTTCTATCTATGGCAGTAAATCTCTGCCCAGAATAAGCATCCGAAACCCAGGTGGGCTCGTTCTATTCGTTTCTCAACTTTATTGTATTAAAACCAAAGCCCTGGTCATTTATGTATTTTCCATCTTTTTAAATGCAATATGAAGGTGGATTTCAGGTCATATCAAGTGTGCGGAATACGTGTTTTTCCTTGCATTCAAATACACAAGGACGGCGAGCGTTGTTGGGTAAGCGTGTTTTTTACGCACATTTTTTTTGTCCTCTCTTAGATAGCTTGGCAAATTTTTAAAGGGTATTCATACCTTGTCTTGGATAGTTTGGATAGTTTGGTGTTGATACCCATTTTGGGTGTCATTGACTTTGGGTATCCATGATTCGACTATTTGAGTCATGGCTCGGATACGTGAATCTCGTATACCCAATTTTTGATGTCAATACTTGTCCCCGTCTCATCAATTAGAGGATTACCTATGTATACCCAATTTTTGGGTATTTTTTTTTTCTCCATGGTATGATGTGATCCATGCATGTTCCACGCCATGGGCATTCCTTCTACAAGTGCATTGTGGCATATGTTTGTCGCCATGATTGGTGCCCATAATCGTAGACTTAGTTGATGGGGATTTCAACATTGGTGGGCTGTTTGTTGTCATGTCGTTACATGCTAGTTTAAGAATCAACCGACATAGGATTGGAACGTGCGACACATGAATCTTTGCTTTGAGCAAAAGAATGTTAGCACAGAAGCAGGTCGCTGTAATAATATGTAAAAATGAGTACGAGGACTTTTGGTCGGCTTTTTTTTTTCTCTCCCTGTGAAGATAAATAGAGAAACGGATTACAAAGCTTGTAACTTTTCGGGGTTTTACTCCCCACATGTGGTTCTACCACATTCAATCTCTTCATTAGAAAAACAGGCAAAGGTTGGATATCATATGGTTTTCCGAAATTGCATATTTTGTTATTTTATTATTTTTTTGGGTGTTAAACTAAATATAAACACTTTGGAATAAAGACAGTTGACTCATACAGCATTTTTTTTTAAAAAAAATGTTTTTATTTTAACCATGTCCACCATAGAATTAATTTGTTTCTTCGTTGGATTCCCCCTCGCCTTTTTCTATTTAATTGAAATTATTCTTGTATGCATTGTGTGTCATGTTTAAATAATTTGCATTATTCAAAAGTGGTGGTGTGTCAAAAAGCTCTCTGCACACTATACCCCTCTTTTTTTATTCAACTTTTGGGCATCTACAAATTGGCACCCTCCCTTCCTTACCCTTCATGTTCATTTTCAACGCATCTCTTGCTTTCTCTGCTTCACTTGCTTCTTTACTTCACATCCCAATAACCTCTTAGTTATGGCAACTGTTGTGTGTCATAAAGGGTTTCAGCCATGTTTAGAGTCCCAACTCAATGAGCCATTTGCTCTGAGGCTTAGGTTATCTTCACCCAATCCTCACCACTTCTTTCAGCCTCTTGAGTTATCTTTTAAGTCTTTTCCCTTAGAATCCATTCCGGGGGACACTAGCAAGCGTATCAACTCGGTGTCCACCCATCCCGACTCGGGTTGTCAGAGCTTCCTCGAGGCTATCTCGAGCGGCTCTCCTCTATCAAACCCTAGCCTTGGTGAGAACGAGAGAACTTATGGTCAATGCTCCCCGTCTAAGATTCTAAGTGAAAAGAGCTTGGCGTTGTGCACTGAGAATCTTGGAAACGAGTCGGGCTCCGATGATATCTCTGGCAATGACGTGTTCTCATTTGCTTCATCCGATGTCGAGACAAAAACGTTATCGAGTAAGGGTTCGAAAGGTAGGAAAGGGAGCGCGGTCCCTAATTTGCCACCTCCTTTGAAAAGTATGAGGGGGTCCGACTGTATTCACCTGAGGCCTTACCGAGAAGACGGGAGATTAGTACTAAAAGCCTCCAAGGAGCCACTCAACAAAACATGCTTTCAGGTTGAAAGAGGCAATGGCCGTCTCCGTCTCTGCATCTTAAGAGATTATGACCAAATAGCAGATAAAGAAGAAGAAGAGGAGATGATCGAGCCTGAAAGTGATGCGCTCAAAGAAGAAGAAGAAGAAGAAAAGGAAGGAAACCAAGTGGAGGGAATGGTGAATCATATTCAAAGTCCTGGAAGGTGTGTTCATGGCGATCGAGATTGTATTGGATTGCTAAATTGGGAGCATTTCTGTGTTGCCACTTCTTAAAAATATATAGAAACTCTATTTTCCTTCTCTTTTTTTTCCCTTTCTTGATCTCTCTGTATTCACAGTTTGACGATCATTTTCTCTGGGGTGTCATGGTTTTTTTTTCTCCTTTTTTTATAAATGCCGACATTTTCTATCTCATATAATAAGCGCCATTAATGACTCACATTAATTTAAATATCATATATAAAAGACAATAAAAATAAGAAGGAATGCATGGTCGGAAGGAATAGGGTATCGCGGTCCGGTCGGCAGTTAATATGGTTATGTAAATATTCGTTTTGATGGTCCGATACCAACTTTATTTACGGACATATGTTATGGGATTATATATATATATATATATATGCCAGTCATATATTACTAATTCAATTTTTAGACTTTGCATTAAATTCACCTTATACTCATTCAAATTAGATTGCATTCACTGCTATTAAATATATATATACACATTATGTAAATATTATCAATTAGATTAGAAAATAATATCATGTAGAAGAAAAAATATTCATATGGTACAAAGTGTGTTTACGTATGCCTTGGGCATAGTTTCCGCGAATGTGCAATCATGTGTTCATTGTCTGTCGGTGCATGTGCTGTACATGAATTATCTATCCTTTTTATAAAAAAAAATATCACTTACAGTGTTTACTAAAATAGAGATATTAAAGATTTTCTAGAATTTATAGATTTTCAGCTTACTATAAAATCAAAACACATATATGTTTTATCAGGAAAAAAAAATCTTTATTTACAAAAAAAAAAGCTTTAAATAGCTTATTTTCGCCTTTCAATTTTCAATTAAAAAAATATGCATAAAAAATCGCCTCTCTCTCTCTCTCACGCGCGCGCACACATACAGACATATATACATATGAGCAAATGAAACATTAGTCCGTACAATGGCACGTCATCTTCCTAAAGCTCTCTATCTTCCTCTCCCACAAAAAGGTTCGTCGTACGGACGATATATATATATATATATATATAAATGCATGGATGTAATTCAACGTTTATGTTTTTACACAATTAGTCTTCTATTTTGACCTTATTTTTCCCATTCATTTTATTGAATATCATAACACAAAACAGAAATATACAAAAGCTATATATGCTTGAAGTTTAAGACTGAATTTTCAGCAATACATCATCGAGATTAGGCAGTCGCAGTGGAAACCATTAGGCTTTGTAAATTGCTATGTTTCCTCCTCTGTAAAATATAATATTTAGTGATGAGTGACGCGTAAAACCCAACACGAAATGCCCTTTTAATATTCAAACTCTTTTTTTATTAAAGAGTTTATTGCTATTGATATTCTTTATTGGAACACGTTAATAATAATACTATTACTATTTAACCAAAAAAAATAATAATACTACTACTAAAAAACCCAACAGTTGGTAACCCAGTTGTTGAGAGGTGACAAAGTCATCCTAAAGGTCATGCGTTCGATTTCACTGGTGGAGAGTGATGTAATTTCTGGATCAAAATTCATATACAAAAGCTGGTCGCAGGTCTAGGGTGGATGTAGTGACGAAGATCCCAGAACTACCCTGTTTATAAAAAATAATAATAATAATAATACTAAAAAATTTATCAAAAAAAATTAACAATAACTAAAAAGCTCCTTTTCACGTTCCATTTGCTGCAAAGATCGTCTGCATGGAATCCGCGTTCACTAAAATATTCATCAAAGAGTGCAAAAAATTACAATTATCATGGACCTAACCTGATAGAGTGCCAAAGCTTTAGAGGAGGAAGACACACACACACACATATGTTTATATATATATATATATATATATATATACCGTATATAATTAATATATAGTATGGAATCAAATGGTAAGGTAAGACTATTCCACGACACTTGTGGTGGTTTATGGTACGTAAATGCCATGAATTGACTTTGGTGCTTGATCTAATCCATTAGCCCCCTATCCACTTTTGGCTTATTAATGATTCATGACGCAATCTCTTCTTTTTGGGTGTGCTTCGAATTAGGTACCCGGCTTTTACGCAACACAATTATACATATATATATATATATATACACTCAACATTTGAATGTGAACAAAAAAAAAAGTAAATGTTTTATGAAATCTTTTTTTTTTTGTGCATTTGGTATTTTTTTTTCCTTGGTGGGTAAGCAGAGCATGAGGATTGGTGCGTGCGTTATTTTACGTAGGTCTTATTTAATGCCCATGACGTCCTCTCCCTTTCTATCCTCGTATTCTATCAAATTACCATATTGCCCTTATAAAGTCATACTTTTTATTATTTTCATTTATTTTTCCAATTAAAAAGACTCTTCATTTTGTGATCACTCTCTATTTCGTTGACCGAATTATTTAATCAATAAGTTAGGAGTCCGGTCGCGAGAGCAACAGTTAAAATTAATCCCTTAATTCTGAGTTCGGTTACGACGTTGAAACCATGTCGGATAATGTCATAACACCTAGCTAAATTAAGTTGATTTTTATATATAAAAAAAAATTGCTTATGTTTATTTTGATTGGAAAATCAATATTCGAACGAAGCTTATTCTAAAGTACCAAAAAATTATATCCGCTCCATTTTTATATTGGATATAATGGAGGTATAATTCCCATTTGAGCCCCTCTATTTTCAATATTTATATTTTTTGGGCCCATTAGGCTCAGGAATTTATTTTCTTCATTTCAGCCCAAGTAAATTAATATTGAGCTATTTTTGGGATTTTGGATCTTTTTTTTTCTCATAAAAAAATATAGAAAATACCATTTTCTATTTTTTTTCCGTACGAGGAAAATCCGATTTATATAATGAGCTCAGCACCGTAAAAAGAAAAACTGAGAAGGTGAACACTACATTACACACACGAGTTCATGAATCGGAAAACAAAGACAGAGACAATATAATCACATCAAAGGACATGACTTCAAACTCGGACTCACAACAAGAACAGGACAGTGGATATAACCAGAAGCATGGAGTGGATAACGATACGTACGCCGAAAACATCACCATTGGAGCTGTCCTTCGTGGCTGGTGAGTAGCTTCCTTCAGGGGTGTTCGTCGTGAGCACGACCACTACCCAGTCATGGTCGGAACCGATTCCGATCCCCGTGAATTTGGAATCGTTCAGATTCATCGAGTACTGAGATTTCGTGAAGTTTGAGAGGACGACGC
>NW_010970490.1:3307316-3322691 GCF_000463585.1 Tarenaya hassleriana | reverse complement strand
CGACGCTCTGGTCGAGGCGATGAACGCAGGCTGGCATTATCGCGCCGTCTCGTGTGGCGGAGACATTCAAGTGGCACTTGGAAAGTAGTTCCGGGAAGTTGGGAAACTGAGGTTCGGTTCCTGGTACCGTGTTTGAACCGGTCGTGTTGGTGCAGGGCTGGTTCTTGAACTGCTCGGCAATCTCATCCGCAAGGCATTCAGCGTTCTTGTTCTTCGTCAGAGTTGTCAGGTTCTGGGAAGTTCGGTAACTGTTGACTACTGTAAGAAGACTGTCCTCTTCATCTGCAGCCAAAGACAAGTTATTCGTGAACAAATCATGTCTTCAAACACAGGTTTAGTACTGAAGACAACACCATCATCAACCATTGTTGCAGGAGGGAATCTTAATCTGAATCAGTACCACTAAGAGAGATTTATTAGCTAAAATGCCAGAAGTTTCTTGAACGATCATGATTTTAATTTTAATCTTTCGGTAAGTATGGCAAGTACCCTTGTGTCTCATTTGCACAAAGAAATACAACAAGGATCCATAAGATTAATCGAGAGGATCTTGGATACAATGTCATTAGAGAAATCCTTGTTCATGCCCTAGATAGATAAATGCATGCTGCTCAAGATTTTAGGACAAATGCCAACAACAGCCACTCTTATGGAGTTCCAAGATACATGGAACTTACAGATCAGGACAGAGACTTCAAACAGATAAGACAGTACAATTGGTCTCTGCATATACCAAACGATCTCACAACCGTAGTAATGTAATAGATTTGCAAAATCATGTGATTCAGTTCACATTAATCAACATCGAAGCCGTTGAATTTAAATTTAATGATTCCAAGAACGAGATCTGATGCAGAAATCTGTCATTGACCAATGCATACGAAGTTCACGATTTGAAAAAAAAAGTTCAGCTTTAGATCTGGTCCGGATCCCCACGAACACAGACAAGAACAGCAATACTTCCAAGAAAGCAGGAACGATCCAGAAGAACACGGAAATGAGATCTTAAGACAAGAAAAAGAAAAGGGCGAAGAGAGAGAGAGATACCGTTGTCGCAGAGAACAGGGCGATGGAGGGAGAGAAGGATGCAGAGAAGGAGACAGAAAGGAAGATTCGAAATCGCCATTGGAGCAGGGTTCTAAGCTGCAGATTCCTGAAACTGGCTACTTATGAACAGAAGAAGGAGAGATGGTTGCTTCTGTTTTACTCGTCGGTCGTTGTTGCTGTGCCTTTTTCAAGTACGGCGTCGTTTTAGATTTCCTAAAAAAAATACACAACTTGATGTCAGTGTTCAATAATTAGATGCCAAATGGACCACCGGCGCATGCAACTTCTTCATGATATGGTGGACCAAAACCATTCGAATAATCACATTACTGATTAGGGAAGAACGTGAATTTGGTTATTAACCGAATCGAAAAATATAACCGTAATTGAATCCGATGTGAAACCCGATAGTTATGATTTTTTTTAAATCCGAATCGGATAACGAAAATAACCGAAAATTTTTATGAAAATTACTAATGAAAACCGAAATCTAACCGAACACAAATCGAATAAAACCACCAAACCAAATTCAATATTAAATCTGAAATTAAAACCGAAATAACCAAATCCGAACCCAAACTGAGAACCGAAATGGTCGACGGGAGTTTTGATGTACGTGAATGTTTAGTCTGAAATATTTTCAGTTCATCGAGATGTGCAAAAACAACACAACACGAGTCACGAGAGGCAAATCAAAAGAAAAAGAACCAAAAAATGAAGAGAGTATAAAAAAGAAAATCAGTCATTCCATGGATGCAACTCCACCTGCAGCTTTGATCTTCTCAATGATCTCATTAGCTTCTTCCTTTGTAACCCCTTGTTTGACGACGGCCGGAACTTTCTCCACGAGCTCCTTCGCCTCCTTCAGCCCCAAATTCGTGAACGCTCTCACTTCTTTTATCACCTTTATCTTTGCCGACGCATCAAATTTCTCGAGCTTCACATCAAACGCTGTCTTTTCCTTCTTCTTCTCCTCAGCTTTTCCTGGTCCAGACTCTGGTTTTCCACCTATATCCATGCCTTCAATTGACACAGCCTGGAGTTTCGGGTGTTTCAGCCGTTCATGGAGCATAGGGCCGATTAATCTGCGTTCTTCCAGAGGTAGTGCGGCTATACACTCAGCTAGCTCTATGATTTTGTTGGCAGGGGCGGGTCTCGGGCCATACGGGTCATATGCAGGCGGGTACTTGTATTTCTTTGGTTTGGCTTTGGGATCTCGAGGAACAAAGTCATGCTGGAAGAAACGAACTTGCTGATGCTGAGTTGCCTTGAGACGACAATGAACATTTCTGACAAGTGAGATCAACTTCATGACTATTGTACTTTCTGTTCTGACACTACAAACTCAATCTGGAAACATTCCATGTGATTGAGAGGTGAGATCTTGCTTTGGTCTCTGTAGTGAAAAAAACCACTTCCCTGTTGCAGAGAAAAAACAACAGAGAATATTGAGATTCCTGAACAAGAGTGACACTGCAATTTCATAAACACCTTGATATCGTCTAAGTTCAAGCTGAGTTTCTTATCAGTTCAGAAACATACTGTACTCCTAAAAGATAATCCGGAACCCTAAAAGTATCTCAGCTCTAACTAGCCGATTGCGCAACACAAATCCCAAACAATCGATTAACTGGATTGGTATCGGATTTGCTCGACCGATGGACACGTGCTTCCACACAAACAGGCCTCTCATGAACCCTAAATAGTAAATACTGCCAATTTAGTCTAAATTCAGAGTATTTTGAAGCTAAAATCGAGGGAGATGAAAGATCAAACGACGAGCGCCAAGGCTTAACAGATAACTGCGGAACGGAACTGAACATGAGAGTGACGGAGAAGGATACCATTAGAGATAGGAAACCAGATTACCTCCGGTGGTTACAGCGGAGCGAGCGGAAGGATTCGCCGGCGGCGAAGGGTAGTCTGGAAATGGGGTGGGGGAGGGGAACGTAGAGCGAGAACGCGTAGGGTGAGCTTCTCCCTCTTATGGGCCTTAGTTCATATGGATTTCAAAAAGCCCATCAAGCCCAACTTTGACCGCGTAATTCAATTAGCATGTCGATTTTGTTACTATTTTGCAAGTTAAAATTATGAATTTTAAAATATTAACAAAATACTTTTAAGAAAATTACAAGAAACGATATCAATTACAGTATAATTTTTTGAAAGTCTTTGTTTAATTCAAAATTTTAACGGTAAATCCAGAAAAGTTTGCGTATTTCTAGCAAATTTCTGTCCTTTGTGCTTAGGATTTGTTCGACTCACAAAATATCTAAAATTCCAATCTAAATTTTAGAATAAAAATTATTCAGATTAGATTCCAAATATTCCAATATCGGACCCGACCCGACCCGTTTCATGTCCACTAGAAATAGAATAATGAAAGGACCGTCGACATGGGAACTGAAACTGCTTTAACAAAAGCATTTGCTCTGACCCTTGTATGTAAATTATAAAGGGATCAAGTTATTCACTTGCAAGGCAGTTCAAAAAAAAAAGGGAGTTTTATTACAGGTTTAAGGAAAGAGCAATGTCAGCTACAGATCCAAGATTCCGGGAACACTTGTTCATATCTGTCCTAAAATGACTTCTGCTCCAGACACCTTGAAATCCGACGGAGCTTCTTCCACGTTCAGTACCTTAACTCTACCGTCTTCTACATAAGCTGACCATCTGCACCAATCGCATTACCATCTGATTTCTTTAGATCAAACCTTTGAATGGTAGATTATTAGATCCAATGGATTGATCGGAATAAAGAAATCTCGGATATCATCAGCTTTGAACCGGGAATACTCAAGATTTTACCTTTCAGACCGCGGCCCCAGCAGAGCAGCAGAGAGATCCTTGTCTAGCCCCAAGCTTTTATGGAACTTCCCATCGAAATCTCCGTAAAACTCGATCTGTCATGACAAATTACACAAAACTCAGCCACATATACATGTCAGAGTACTCCATACCTATTTGAATAACTCGGTTGACCTGTAATACGATCTGAATAACGGTGTCCTCCAGGTAAAAATGACAAGGGCTAGCTCGCGAAACAAAATATACAATCCCAACCCTTTTGCTGGTCATGGATAGCTTCCTCTCGGCCTTTCCGTTTTGAATTTTTTTTCATAAGCGAACTTTCGAAAAGAAAGTCTTTTGAATCTCAGCATCAATGGTGCTTTTTTTTGGACCATAGATCAATCTGAACGTCCCACTGTATAGTCCTTCCGACGACAGTGGACAGTTACTAAGTCGGATCAACGCACAACTAACTAGCAGAGATGAGAAAAGGATGAGTAATCTTCACCAGTGGTCTGTTAAATAACTGACCCAAGAACCAAAAAGGAATCTGGAAATGTGCTATCCTGTTTACATCACTTGGTTGGAGAGCAGAGCCTTATGTTATTACACCAAGAGTTACAGATGCAGGAACCACCCAAAATACAGAATCAGATACCAAACGAACCAAAGGAATCTGGAAAAGTTTATGTTGTTTAGTTTGCTTAATTGGATCAACGAGATTAATGGTATGAGACCAAATGCTACAGTCGCAAGAACCACCAAAGTACAAAACCAGACACCAAACGAATCAGGAAACAGTTGGGGAAAAAAAACGAAGCTTGGAATCAGAAAAGCTACTTAACTTACCGAATCTTTGGCCTGAAGCTTCTCCGCCCATCCATGTAAAGCATAGGGATCATTAACAGCGACACAGATAACAGAATCTATCCCTTTGGCCTTGAATTTGTCAATGCTGTTCTTGTAGCTAGGCACATGCTGCTGCGAACACACTCCAGTATAAGCTCCCTACATAGAAACAAACATTCAGGCACAATCTCAGAACTCAAACGATATAAATATGAAGATTCATCAGGTTCAGGAACAGGTACGGAAAACTCACAGGAAGTCCAAAGATGACGACTTTCTTCCCCTGCAACAAGACCCAGAAACAAGAGATTGCCCAGAAACGAAATTCGTTATCACGAACACCCAGAAACGAAATACCCAACAATTCATGGATTCCAATGCGCAAAAAGGAGGAACCTTGAAAATATCCGACAGGGAAGAGATGGAGAACTTGGAGGAGACGCCTTCGTCCCAGCTCCGAGCCTTTTGAAGGGAAACATCGGGCGTGGCCGAGGTTATATCAATCCCCGCCGCAATCTTCACGAAACCCCTCGACGAAACTCCGATTCGGAAACCGTTCACGGCCGATTTCAGGGCCGATGCGCTCCTTAGCTTCAGAATAACAGACGACGCCATGGCTGATCCCCTTCTACCGGAGAAATGGCCAAGGGCTCGGAACTGTGGCACTTTCCATAAACTCTTCATAACAAATCGTGCCGTTCGTCACAATTGGAGCTAGACAGCGCGCTGTTTTTTAACCATACGAACTTTGAAGGCGTCAACCCAAACGCAAACGCGAAACGCCAAGCTGTGGAAAATCCACAGAACCAGAAAGACGAATTGACCCTTTTCAGTTCAAAAACTTGACAGGAACGGCGCGTGAAAATCGAGAATGAGAAGAAAAAGGCTTCGAGAGGATTTTAGAAGGATGAGCGGTAAGACTGGATTTTCAGACAGGAAAAAGAGTTGAGCAGAAACAGAGACATAGTACAAAGATCGACACGTACGGCTGTACAAAGAAACACAACACAACGAGACAAGATTACACAGACACACAGACAACCCGAGAAACCACCATTACAGCTTCCTGTTTTCATGCAAAAGGAACCGTCTTTTTTAAGCTATCCATCGATCTTCTTCCCATTCCTCTCTTTCTGGATCCATCGTATATAAGTAAAGGAAGCTCTCTCTTTCACTCTGTCGCTGCAAGAACTGCCGGTCCTTCCACCTGTGAAACGTGAAAACATTCTCGAAACTAAGAAAAATCGAGAGATTTGATGAAACAAATAGTGGACGAAGCTAATTACCTTGAAGGTGGCACCCCATATCTCTTCCTCTCTGGCGAGGACTGCAGTAATCTTGTTCTTAGGGTTCTCAAAGCTCCTTAGTCCACCCACCCGCGTGGAGAAGAAACACCCTGCATGAACAGATCAAACCACATGAAAATTTCGAAAGGAAGCTGAATGGCTCATGACAGTAAGTTCTTGGAGATTTTGTTTTTATGGAAACCCACCTTGAGGGAAGGAAGCAAGGGACTTTCCACATGCAGTTCTGAGCAGCTCTGCGTCATCGGCAAACGCCACATGCCCATCAGCTGTGATTCCCCAATACAACGGAACCTTCCCATATTGGTCCTGCTCGAACCAATTCATCCATTCAGTATTAAGATCTTTCAACCATATCCTTTTCTTCTTTGATCAACCTTTACCAAGAACTAAGAATCTGTTGCTCTAACTATGATGTGTAGGTCCTATCGAGGCATACCAAGAATCTCATGACGAAAGCAAGACAAGATCTGTCGAGGCATGACTTACAGAAGCTACGAAGATAGTGGAGGTGGATCTATCGAAAACGACAAAGGCGAAGCTGCCACGGAGGTGGGCCACGACGTGGTTGGCCGGGTAAGGAGCCCTGTCCCGGAGGGCCTTGTAAGCTTCTATGACCAGCAGGACCTCGTTCGCTGACTTAGCCAGGCCGTACTGCTGTCTCAGACTTCCGAGGTTGTCCAACGCTCCTTCGAACAAACAGAATATCTCGTCCTTGCCCCCAAACGACCTGCCATTAACAACAATATCACAACTCTCTTTTCTTTTTAACCATACATCTCATCGCCTGTGTGTTTGTTTATGGGTAAAGTCTAGAAAGACGTAAGAACAACAACATAAGGAAATGATGAAGAAGATTGCAATAAATAAATTACATCTATAGTAATGGCGAGTTGGGGTGGGTAAGTGGACCAACCAATCTGCTTAGTAATCTAAAGCTTATTACCTAAACTCACACGATCACTCATTAATGTCTTTGAAACCCATTCTTGTGGATAATATTCACCCTCCAAAAAATATAAATATTATTTATGTTTTGAAACTTGAAAAGTCCCGTCTTTGAGGTGAGCATATAAATACACAGTAGAAACCCAATTTCGTAATTTCCAGAAATATAATACACACACACACACATACATATATATATACATGTAACACACAAAATATGTGTATGTATCATTGCGTTAAATTATTTTTTTCCTGATCGAGGACTAGTAATAAGCCGTGGCATTGGACTTCCATGCATGAATAGTCAACAAAAAATCAAGTAAAAAAATAAATTTTTGGTAGATGTTTTTTTTAATAAAAACAAACGAATATTTCCTAAGTTTTTTTCTTTTTTGTTTGTTAGAGAAATCACAACATTTCTTATTTTTATAAAAGTGAATGCACCCAAAAAAAGCACAACATATCACTTCTAAGTTCTAACGCATAAAAAAATACATTAATTTATTTTATTTTATTTAAGTTAAATTTCGTTTAAAGACAATATATGTGTCAACATTGAGTATTTTGAAAAACTTATACATGCCAGCAAAAACATAAAAAGAAATCACAGTGTGCATTAAAATATGAAATAGATGGAAAAATTATAGTTATTTGATTTTTTTAATGATAGATTTATGTTAGGAAATACTTTAGCTTTGCTATTTAATTATAGTGGTCCCGACCCAAGCAGGTTCAGTGTTGGAATCTATGAGCCATAATCTATATGGGAATCTACGCATATATAATATCATTGTATTTAATTAACCTAAAACAATGTTATCCTTTTTTTATTTGCCATATAATACAAAAAAAGATTATCTTGAATCAAATAAGATTTAAATTTTTTATTTATTCGCATAGAATAGGCCTCGGCAGGGAATCTCATCTTATTTATTTTATTTCATTTTTTGGTAAAATATGAATGTTTTCCCTTTGAATCAAATAAATTTAATACCCTGAAACAAAAAAATAAACACATACAAATTAATCTATTTTTCCGTAATGGTTTAATATTTTTTTCTATTTTTCCTTTCACTCATATTAAAAAAAATCATATTTTCTATCAGCCAAACCAAAGACAAAGAACAGTCGGATCCATCGAGCTACACCGACCGTCAGATCATAGAAACCGTCGATCGGACGGTCGAGAAGTGAGTATGATATAATAAAAAAAGAGAGAGATTCGTTGGCGATCACTCACCTAGGCCGGAGAGGAGATTCGTCGTGGTGGGTGTAAGCCATCTGAACATGGCCTCCGACCTGTACGGACACGGCGGACGAGTTGCTGTCGACGAACTTCTTCACCAGCGCAGCCGCCGTCGTCTTCGGCGACGGTGTCCTGCTCCCCGCCAAAACCAGCTCGTCTGGCGGCGTCACCACCGCCCCGCTGAATACTCCCAGCATTTTCTCTCTCCACCGAGAAAATCGACTCACTTTCCTAGAAAGTTCTGCGAATCCAATCTCTGAGGACAATGTTCAGAGACGAGAGATATCGGAGATGGAATAGAAGAAGACAGAGACGGACTTTATAGGAGAATGACGAAGGGTAAATTCGTAATTAACGCACTTCCATGGATCTCTGATTCTTGACACTGAAATCAAAGTCCAACACATAAACGTGGGTCCCATCCACACGGGGAAAGATTCATTCTCAGCCGTTAGATTTGAAATTTGTGGGACCCGCATCGTCTCTTTCCTTCGTGCATGTTCACGAAATACATTGCGATAATTGTTGGAAATTTAAATATTTACAGTATCATCATTTTATGATAACTATTTTGCATTCATAATAATTTTTTCATTAATATAAACTTACGTCATTATTAATATATCATTATTTGCTATTTTTCAAAATTATATATACAGAATAAAAAAAACAAAAGCTCGGAGTAATATTTTATTTTCCACTCGAGACTCATATCATTGTGATGATCCAATAATTAATATCATTAAAACAACCAGCGAGGGAGATTTCCTGTGTACCGAAAGCAACTTGAACCTAATTTAATTAATGGTAGAATTCTAATTGTTAGTATTTAACTTGTAATTAGTATAATAATATTATTCAGTTAGTGCGTATCTAAATCAACATGAAACGATTCCTTCAATATATTGAACATTTTTTTTTTCTGATAATTGAATTATAAAATAAGACATCATATACAATGGGCCGGAACCCACCTAGTAAAATTTTAAACACATAATTTATATGCATATTACAATAGATAAATTAGATGTCCCGTGGTTATATAAGTTGTGCGTTGACATATGATTGGTGACGATATATATCGTTATGGATGGGAGATGACAAAAATAACATATGAATTAGAAAATGTGAATTTGTATTTATTGTGCACTCCATTGAAATTGCTCCTTCCATATTGTTATATTTGTAGTTCTACAACCATATATTGTAAATTTGTAATCACCGATTCATATGTTTAGGCCAAAAATTTTTTGGAAGATAAATGTGAAATTTATAACTAATTCCAAAATTTTGTATTTGAAAGATATAGATTCCAGTTAACTGTAGACGGAAAAAAAAGATTATTTAGATTAAAAAAAAAATTGAATACATATGGTAAAAATAATGTTTTATATTTTAACAAATTCCCTAATATACACGCACAACAAATTTACTCATTTTTAAAATCACGACGTGGGCTCAAATGAATTTTGATTATTTTTTTCGTATATTGAAATGAAAACCCAAATGATAATATCCTAATTTGCTTAAAAAAGTGAATATTTAATGGCTAATAAATACACCATTTATTTAAAGTGAATTCTGAGATTCTCAGAAAGAACAGCGGCGACGCCCATGGTTATGGTTTCGGCTTTCGCCCACAGATTTCCTAATTGCAATTTCCCTTTGTTACACGATTTGTTATTTTTTAAATTCGAAAATCGAAATTGTGATCCCAAATATTATTTCTTACTAATGTATATACTCCCTCCGTTTCAAAATATTTGTAGTTTTAGATTATTTTCTATATTTCAAAATATTTATCAAATTTTGATCCCACTTCTTTATTTTTTTCGATTTTTTAAAATAAGTGTATTCATTTATTTTTACATCAAATTTTGATTTGAATTTGAATTTGTCTTCGATTCCGTTTTTTTTTATAAACGAAAATATTAAGGGTTTTCTTCCTATTCCAAATCCAACACGTGACAGAAATCAAGAAACAAGAAGAAAGAACACATAACAGATAAAACCAAACAACAAGTAACATAGGATCAAAGACTGGTTAAGGGCTTACGGTTAAGCCCTTTAAGCTAACTGGAGCAGCTAGTGTTGTGAAGCAAGAGCGATTCGCTGAACCCGAAAACCGAAGTCGTGAGATCGAACTCGACAAGATGGTTCTGAAGCTGGTGAGTTCCAATGGTTATGGAGTTGTCGGATTTGGTTCCTCCATCGACGAAGGCCAAACACATGACCTTTTCGTTCGCCTTCACCATCGAATTCGCCCCGTAGAAACGCCATTTCACGTTTCCGATCCTCCCTGGCACGACGAAATCTACGGCCGGTACGTTCGGGCCGATCGCGTTCTTCCGAACGGAGCTCGCGTCGAAGCAGTCCATGAACGGAGCCACCGCCGGAGCCTTGCGTATACCCATTGCCTGCACACAACGCACATGAATAGGAGCGTGAACGGACAGAGACTAAAATATCGAGTGGTACTCGAAATAGTAATAATACCAAATTTGCAAAAATAAAAAATTAAAAAAAACTACACAAATAATGTTGTATGTGTTAAATGATAATAATACTATATATTCATGAATAATACCATACTTTAAGTTGAAAAGTGAAAATTGTGGTTATTTATTTATTTATTTGGAATGTCTAATATTCTCATTAGTTTTTTAGTATACTTAAAACTATCCGAAAATCACAATTATAGAAATGTGAACGGGCAGAAGTCTAAAATATCGAGTATGCGAAATAGTAATAATACCATATTTGTGAAAAATAATACTACACAAATAGTATTATATCTATAAATAATAATAAAAATACCATATATATTAAAAATGATGAAGAGTTAACATTGTGAACTTTTTTTGTAATTAGAATGTCTAATTCTCTTATTATTATTATTTTTTCCTCTAATTAAACTACCCAAAAATCTCAAGAACCGGACCACTTATTGAACAAAAGTCTTTGCAAGCTATAAGCACAAAACCCATGTTTCCAGGTCCCATCAAGAACATATGATCAATGTTTTGACTTTTATTTGTCATTAGCATAGTGGATATAGGGGCATTTAACAAATTGAATCTTAAATATAAATAAATCACCTTTGCTATGTTTTCAAATGATAAAGCCAGGGCTCTGTAGACATCAGAGTGAAGTACGGTGTACGGAGTCACCGTACTGATTTTTGTCCCTCCGTTAACCGCAATCACGTCTCCGTCAACGGATATCGAGCTAACGCTGATGAAGTAGTCGCCGGCTCCGGAGCCGGGATGCTTTCCAAATGGCGTCAGAGTCAACGGTGGACTCTCCGTCAACGGCGGGAAATCGTACAGAGCGGCCCCGATGTAGAAACGTCCGGTTCCGTACGACGGCAAGCAAAGAGCGAACTTTCTTATGACGTTGAAAGCTGATGTCACCTGTTGATGGTCACAGGGAAAAGAAGATATGAAGATATTATAATTTCACCATATTAGCATATCTTAATTACATATTATACTTTCTTATGTATTTATACATTACTGTAGTGGGCAGAATTCAACCTGGGCCGGAAGCGAGATAGCACTGCCGGCGAGACCCACGACTCCGACGGCCGGCGGAGCTACTCCGGGATCGGCGGCGCCGAGGAAGGTGAACGGCCGAACGGAGACTCGGACGATAGTTTTGTCGCCGAAGGTGCTAGGAGTGCTGTGGAACGAGATCCTGTAACATGAGGAGAGTGAACGGCCGAACGGAGACTCGGACGATAGTTTTGTCGCCGAAGGTGCTAGGAGTGCTGTGGAACGAGATCCTGTAACATGAGGAGAGAAGTATGAGAGGGTTTCTGAATATTTTCCAGGAAAACGTAACTTTCTCGGGAGAATGTTCGGTAGGAAACAGAGACACTTTCTCTCACTAGAGAGAGAAAATCTATTGTTATTACGATTAATTATACCTCTCTTGGCTGATACGTCCGGCGACGGGTTTGCCGCTCAGAGGGCTGCGTAGCCGCCGGGAACAGAAACCTCCTTCGCATCCGTCGCCGGGGACGGCGGAGCAGACAGAGCTTCGGCAGCGGGTCTGCCGGAGAGTGGATGAGTTGCGTCTGTGGCAGTTGAGCCATGTGAGGTTGGAGTTGAGGTCGAGTACGAGGTTGAGAGAAGATCTCCGGGGGGTTCCGACATCGAGGGAAGTGAAGAACTGTTGTGTCGGCTCGTGTTTTTTAATCGGAAGAACAAAAGCTGAGGGTCTTTGGTTTGTCTGAGCTTTGGAGGTTACAGTGGCAATGGCGAAAATGGAGAAGAAAACGAAGAAGCGCGTGAAGGCACGCATCTCTATGTTCATTGTGTTATTGATCCAGTCTGATATCCATCACATGTTTTATAGAGTTCTTTGAACATGTCAGTTTATTTGTGTCCGAATTAGAATAAACTATATAATTAACCACGTGACTTATACCCCAAAACAAATTAAGCACGTGACATAAATAAGAGTCGGTGTTTTAAATAAATATAAATGTAAGGTTACAAATCTGTCACCGTATCTTTAGATTCGATATGGCCTCTATGCTAGATAAACTATTGAAAGTCTCCATTTGTTGACCATGCCATTAATGCCTTGGAATAAGATTTAAAATTAAGGGTAAGTTGTTGAATTTAATTGGATAAACTAAAATATTTATTGCGACATATTTTTTTCTATTCTAACTTTTCTTTGTAAAAAGATATTTTTTCATCAATATATATGTTCTAATAGCTAATTTATCCCACAAAGTATCACCATATACAACCTAAAAATAGGAATATTTAAGTTAAAATAATGCTACGAAATGTGCGTTGAAGCTATTTTATCGGAAATGTTATAATATATAAATTAAAATGTTATAACCCTTGTTTCCCAATGAACACGCATTGACAACTAATGTATCTTAGCTATTTAACCTACAAGCCATAATATATAAATATATTGGATATTATATTTGGAATTTAATGATTTTGTGTGTAGATATTTAAATTCTAGTCGACAGAGTCCTCGAGATACGTATTTCCAGATCAGACTTTAAGATTCGGCACGTGGTCTAAGATCTCTTACCTAAATGTATAATGTATATCATATTAGTATTAGTATACACGTTCAATTCTTATAATCGCACGTTGCCGAAAACGTTACCAATATTTTAAATTCGCAGAAAAAAGATTCTTGATTTGTTCAGAGAGAGAGAGAGAATGGTGGTGGTGGGGTTTCCACTTTCCCTTATAAAGTGGCATCAACATTCAACGTTGAACCTCGAAGAAACATAAATGGCAGCTACTCTCAACAATCTCGCCGCCGTCCTCCTCCTCCTCTCCGCCGCGGCCACTTTCCTCGCCGGCTGTTCATCGGCGCAGAAGAATCCGCATGCCTTCATCATACCGGTGGCGAAAGAATCATTCCCGTACAACAACGTCCTGTACTCCGCTACTGTCGGAGTAGGCACTAAACCGACGGTCTCGATCAGCTTTGTCGTCGATCTCGGAGGAGGGTTCTCTTGGTTCGTGTGTTCCGCCGCCGCACGGTATAACTCCTCCTCGTACCGTGGAATCGCTTACACCTCTCCCAAATGCAAACTCGTCGAGAACCCAGGTAATTAATTCCTCCCACGTCAGAATTAATGTTGTCGCGACCCGGTCGCTAGGGCCCTAGGGGTGTCAAAATGGGTCCGAACCAACATTTTTTTGAGCCGAGCTCGCAAAATTTGAACCCGAAACGAACGAGCCAACTCACCATGAGTTAACTCGGCGAGCCAGGTCTAGGAATCAAGAAAAATATTTTTAAGTTTTAATTTTTTCTAAAATTAAATTGCGTTTTTAATAGTTATCGCTTTGTTTTGTTTTTAAAAAAATATTTTTAATATTTTTTATATTTAAATTTTGTTTTTAAATATGTGTTTGACTCGCGAACCGATTCGTCTGAGCGTTGGAGAAGCTTACCAACAATACCTTGCTGGTAGACACGCGAGACTCAAAATCTCGTGCTAAAGAGCGTGGAGTGAATCGGGTTGAGCCAATAATTTTTGACTCTCGAATACGGGTCGGGTCAAACTGAAATAAAAAATTTGAGATCGAGATGGGTTAGACCGGATCGGGCCGGACCGACCCTACCCGTGATCGTCAAGACTAATCCGACAGAACATCCAATTATGTAGATATATGGTATTGTATACGTAGAAAACACTGACAAGAAGGCTTCAAAGATTGGACTCTCATTTTGTAGATTTTTGTTGCTTTTGCAGCTATGAGGAGTAACTGCTACCCGAACGGCACCTGCTCCGACCCATTATGCGCGGTAGATGTGAACCATCCTTACAACACTCGAAACTATCACGCCGTCCTGTCGCAGGACGTGATGAGCTTCCTATCGACGCCCGACGGCCTTAGGCTCGGTCCCCGTCTTGACTCTCCTCAGTTGGTGTTCGCCTGTGCCGACGACGAGGTTTTCGAGTATCCTTTCCCGAAATCATCCATCGGAGTGCTTGGTCTTTCCAAAAACGTTCTCTCTATCCGTAGTCAGCTCACTTCTGCCTTCAAGCTTCCGCGAAAATTCGCTCTCTGCCTTCCTTCCAAACCCAAAACGTCAGCCCGAGGCGACATTTTCATCGGAGGAGGTCCGTATTTCTATCCTCCGTACCGAGGAGACGCTTCCCGACTGTTCGCGACCGCCCCCTTGTTCACCAATCCTTACTACTCTACGTTGCCTTTGGTAAGTCGTAATATATCTAATAGATTCTCCGGTCGTTTTAGAATGAGTTAACTCGTTCGAGTTCTGAACTAGCAACATTTTTGTTGCTTCAACATCAAGTAACTTTCCACAAAATGGAGTTCTTGTTCATCGAGACTTACCCTTTCTGCCATTTTTTTTTAAATAACAAGATGAATGCTGCACCCTCCAACGATTACTACATCGGCGTGAAATCAATCGCGGTAGACGGAAAAACGATTCCTTTCAAGAAATCTCTTCTGTCAATTGGCAAAGACGGGAATGGCGGCACTCAGCTCAGCACCATAGCAACCTATACCGCCATGCACCCTGCCATCTACAAACCTTTCTTTAAAGCCTTCATGGCTAAGGCCGTGGAGAAGAAGATGGTCCAAGTGCCGACGGATAACAGTTTGTATCCGCTTGACACGTGCTTCGACCGGCAGAGCGTGAGACGGGGAACCGCCGGACCGGACGTGCCGC
>NW_010970490.1:3301330-3306976 GCF_000463585.1 Tarenaya hassleriana | reverse complement strand
GAAGAGCGTGAGACGGGGAATCGCCGGACCGGACGTGCCCGTAATCGATCTGGTGTTGGAAAGCGGCAGGAATTGGAGGATCTACGGATCGAATTCCATGGTGGACTACGACGGGAACAGGACGTGTCTGGGGATTCTTGACGCGGGGAAAGAAGCTCGAGCCGGGATCGTGATTGGATCACTCGCGCTGGAGGATACGCTGGTCGAGTTCGATCTTGAATCGTCCAAGTTCAGTGCCACTTCTTCACTTCTCCTTCACAACACATCATGTTCTCGTTTCAGGACAGCTTGATTGGTTTGTCTTATGCTGTTGGGTTCTTTTCTAAGTAATAAAGTTGTTACATTTTAAGATAGTCCAATTATGATATATATATATATATATAATATACTATGCATTAAAACTACCAAAGATAAATTATGAAAAATAAAGTGTGGAAGATATGATAATCTAGTTGACAGAATGTGAATTTCTACTAAATGGAAGAAACAGTTTGAATCCCGATTTATAATAATCCCAAATTCATTAAAACCAAAACGGCATATAAGAATTCCACGATACCAGTTTAAAGGTACGGTAACGGTGACGGTGAAAATGCTTGCACCCGACAAATTAAAAAAAAAAATCATTATCATTATGTTTTTTAGAATTGATTAGTCTTACCAATTTGTTATCGATCTTATAAAAAAATCGATTTATTTGTTACATCGATTTTGTATTTGAATTAATTTAAAACATTTATCAAATTCTTTTGTCCCATAAAGATTCAATGGACTAGCATTATAGAAAAAAGTTTTTTCAAAAGTTAACTAAGAAAATCTAATTGATACTTATGTTTTAAATAAAACTAAAAAAATATGTTATTTAAGTCACTAAATAATGAATATATTTTTATTATTTTCGCACACTTGTATTATTTTAGAATATGATTATTTATATTAATTTTTACATTGTATTTAATAAATTAAATTTAGAGATTTATAAATTTTAAATTCAATGTTCATATATCTATATATATAATAATAATAAACCAAAATTGTAACTAATCTTAACTTTTAAGCGCAGGTAACAACACTTGATGATGTGGTTGTAAATTATAATGTGAAGGGGACAACATAGGAATATATATCAATCAAGCTGAAGCTGTCCTGAAACGAGAACAGGAAGTGTTGCGAGGGAGAAGTGAAGAAGTGACGCTGAACTTGGAGGATTCAAGATCGAACTCCACGAGGGTTTCCTCCAGAACACGCGATCCGATCACGATCCCCGCCCGAGCCAGTTCATCACCTGCGTCAACGACCGCCAAACACGTCCTGTTTCCGTCGTAATCCACCATGGAGTTCGATCCGTAGATCCGCCAGATCCCGCCGCCCTGCAGCACCAGATCGATCACGGGCACGTCCGGGCCGGTGATTCCCCTCCTTACGCTCTTCTCAGAGTGAAGTACGGTGTACGGAGTCACCGTACTGATTTTTGTCCCTCCGTTAACCGCAATCACGTCTCCGTCAACGGATATCGAGCTAACGCTGATGAAGAAATTTGCTCAACCTCCAAGTCAAGACTAGATGCCAATCCCAGAACAACCCGTATGGATGACATCTTTACAACCGGCGAAAAAATCTCATCAAAATCAACTCCTTTCTTCTGACTGAAACCTTTTACCACCAGTCTAGCCTTGTATCGCGGATGCAGACTGTGCTCTTCATGCTTAACCCTGAACACCCATTTGTTAAGCAATGCTCGTTTACCCTTTGGTAGCTTGAAAGGAAATGTTTTCCCGTCTACCATGATTGATTTCACGCCGATGAAATAGTCGTTGGAGGTCGCAGAATCAACCTTATGTGTACAAAAATGTTGGGGTTTTTACCGTGAATCACGATTCGGTAAATTAGAACCCCTTACTTGTGTGAGCGCGTTAGGATGACAATATCTAGTAAAAACGGAAATTTAAACGAGACAATCGATTTAACGTGGAAAACCTCTTCGGTGTGAGGAGTAAAAACCACGGGACCGTAGTCCACCCAAAAATCCACTATAATCTCAAATTTCCGGGTTACAACGTCCACACTTCAATCTCCAATAGACAAGAGATACAACCGAGACTTCCGAATATTAATCCAATATTCAATCTCAATAAACCCGAAAGAACAAGCTGTAACTTAGGCAGCAAGCTAACCCCGTAACTTATGGTTCCGGCAACCAAATTCCAATTTCTCCGTAGAAATCAAAAGCTCAGAGGGTCTAGAATAAGCATACCGAATTTCAGCTCAAACGGAGAAGAGATGACCATCCAAATCTCCAAATCACTTGGACATGTGCTGCTGGAAACGCCAATGACGAACAGCTTCGGTAGAAACTCCGTTTCTCAGATTCTGACCGTTAGAATCAAAATCCCACCGGACAAAATCTAGAACAATGAGTTTAGAAGCTCTTCTCCAAAATTCAGATCGATCGGACAAGAAATGAGTATCCGATCGAACCTTTGATCATAACTGCACAAACTGTTTTCTTCACTCTTTCTCCCTCTCTCTCTCTCTTTCTTCTTCTCTTGCTTGGAACTCTTGTGTTTGGGATGATTTTTCTCTGCACCTAGAGCTCTCTATTTATAGTGAAGAGAAACTCTAAAAGAATTCATAAACAAAGATGAAAAACATCATCATTTGCTCTATTGTGCAAACAACTCATCTTCCTCCCCCACCCATGTTCTTGCAAGGTGTAGAACAACTCACCCACATGGAACAACTCATACATATGGAGGAAGACCCAACAATTCTCCCCCTCTTCCGACTATGTGGAAGAGATTGCCATCCCGGCAATCCTGCAACAAACGTCCAACTTTCCTCTCGGTAACGCCTTTGTCATCATGTCTGCACCATTATCATCTGTGTGAACTTTTTCAAGTTCAACCTCCTTCGAATCCACGACATCTCGTATCCAATGATATCTAACATCAATGTGCTTCGATCTTGAATGAAACGTCTGATTCTTCCCAAGATGAATAGCGCTCTGACTGTTGCAAAACAAGATATACCTATCTCGTTTGAAACCGAGCTGCTCAAGAAACCTCTTCATCCATAACAACTCCTTACAAGCTTCAGTTGCGGCAATGAACTCAGCTTCAGTGGTAGAAAGTGCAACGCATTTCTGTAACTTCGATTGCCATGATACTGCTCCACCCGCAAAAGTTACCAAGTAATCCGAAGTAGATTTCCGAGAATCTGTATCTCCCGCCATATCTGAATCTGTGTAGCCAACCAACAAAGGTTTGTCACCTCCAAACATAAGTCTGAAACCGGAAGTACCTCGAAGATATCTCAGAATCCACTTCACTGCATTCCAATGTTCCCTTCCTGGATTAGAAAGAAACCGACTGACAATTCCAACAGTGTGAGCAATATCTGGTCTCGTACAAACCATGGCATACATCAAACTCCCCACTGCAGAGGCGTATGGAACTCGTCTCATGTCCTCCGTCTCTGAATCTGTACTCGGACTCTGCTGACTGCTCAATCTAAAGTGTGATGCAAGAGGTGAGCTCACAACTTTAGATTTCTCCATATGAAACCGTTGAAGTACTTTCTCAATGTACTTCTCCTGTGACAGATATAACTCCTTGTTACTTCTGTCCCGAACAATTCTTATCCCAAGAATCTGCTTCGCTTGTCCCAAATCCTTCATAGCAAAGAACCGACCAAGTTGCTTCTTCAACTCTGTTATCCTCTCCATGTTCTTGCCCACAATCAACATATCGTCCACGTAGAGCAGCAAGATGATAAAATCAACATCGGAAAACTTCTGCACAAACACAATGATCGGAAGTCGTCTTCTTATAGCCATGATCCCCCATAACTGACTCAAACTTCTTATACCATTGTCTCGGTGCTTGCTTCAACCCGTAAAGACTTTTCTTCAACCGACAAACATAATCTTATTTGCCCTTCTCAACAAAGCCTTCAGGTTGTACCATGTAAATCTCTTCCTTCAAATCACCATGAAGGAAAGCCGTCTTCACATCCATTTGCTCAACCTCCAAGTCAAGACTAGCTGCCAATCCCAAAACAACCCGTATGGATGACATCTTTACAACCGGCGAAAAAATCTCATCAAAATCAACTCATTTCTTCTAACTGAAACCTTTTACCACCAGTCTAGCCTTGTATCGCGGATGCAGACTGTGCTCTTCATGCTTAACCCTGAACACCCATTTGTTAAGCAATGCTCGTTTACCCTTTGGTAGCTTCACCAACTCGAATGTTTGATTCTTGTACAAAGAATCCATCTCGTCATTCATGGCCTTCATCCATTCGTCCTTGTGTTCATCTCCGAGAGCCTCATCAAACTCTCTGGTTCTCCCCCTTCAGTAAGTAATACATACTCACTGGAGTTATACTTCGTTGATGGTCTCCGAACTCTCTCAGACCTTCTCAACATCTGTGAGTCTTCGGTAGTTGACGACTCAACCTGATGATCTTCACCATCACCGTCATCAATCTGTACGGGAGCATCTGTACCAGGTGTATCATCTTGAACCTCACCTTCAGTAGAATCCTCAACTGTCGTTCGAGGAATCATCTCTGAGTCGATCAAACCACTACTATTCTGAGTTGGATTTTTGCACTTCTGAATATCCCGAATAGTTTGATCCTCCATGAACACAGCGTCTCTGCTTCTGACGAGCTTCTTCTCAACTGGATCATAGAATCTGTATCCCATTTCATCCAGACCGTATCCGATGAACACGCACTGTCTTGATTGCGCATCCAGCTTCGACCTCTCATCCTTAGGAATATGAACAAACGCTTTACACCCAAAAACCTTCAAATGACGGTAAGAAACATCCTTACCAGTCCAAACCTTCTCTGGAACATCACCATGTAACGGAGCACTAGGTGACAGGTTCAATACATGAACCACGGTGTTCAAAGCTTCTCCCCAAAAGGAATTCGGCAAGCCTGATTGAGAAATCAGACAACGAACTCTCTCCATGATCGTCCTGTTCATCCTCTCTGCCAACCCATTCAACTGTGGTGTCTTCGGCGGCGTCTTCTCATGTCTAATGCCTTGTTCACGACAATATGCATCAAACGGTCCGGAGTATTCACCTCCATTGTCGCTCCGGATACACTTCAACTTCTTTCCAGTCTGTCTTTCCACCAAGACTTGAAACTGCTTGAAAATGCCCAGAACTTGATCCTTAGTCCTCATCATATATGCCCACAATTTCCTTGAATGATCATCGATGAATGTGACAAAATATGATGCACCACCCATTGATCTCGTCTTCAATGGACCACACACATCCGAGTGCACCAAATCAAGAATCTCCGATTTTCTGGAAGGTGTAGAAGACTTAAACGCAACTTTGTTATGTTTTCCCGCAAAACAGTGATCACATTTCTTCAGATGTAATCCCGAGACTCCTTGTAGAACCTCCTTCTTCGCTAGTACAGACATTCCTTTCTCACTCATATGACCAAGTCTCCTGTGCCACAACTCAATAGCATCGTCACTCTCTAAGGCATTAATGATATCCTTAGAAAGCTTAGCGTGCATTAAGTATAGTGACGAAGACTTCGTCCCACGAGCAACAACCATGGCGCCTCTAGTAAGCTTCCACTGACCTCCACTGAATGTACTGCAGAAACCCT
>NW_010970490.1:3300803-3301161 GCF_000463585.1 Tarenaya hassleriana | reverse complement strand
ATCTTTTTAATTCTATAAATAAGTCTACAATTATATCTTTAACTGTTAATCACCCAATTGGTCTCATGGCATGCGAGGTTGATCATTTCACCATCGATCATGATCAGAAACTCATGTCTTGCAACTGCAACTCGTTCCTCGCCGTCTTGTTGTTTATTTCCTTTCTTGTTGTCCTTCTTCAATTTCCAGCAATCCTTCTTGATATGCCCTTTCTTGTGGCAATAGTGACACTCCACATTTGCAAATTTGTTGGATTTGCTCCTGCTCCGATTCTTCTCCTTCGGATTCCGATTCTGGCTCCTCCCCCTCGATTCAGATACCAGAATATCAGAACTCGAGGAAGCTCCTTGAGATTGTC
>NW_010970490.1:3257990-3300338 GCF_000463585.1 Tarenaya hassleriana | reverse complement strand
CTTTCCCTATCGACAGAAGAGATTTCTTGAAAGGAAATGTTTTCCCGTCTACCATGATTGATTTCACGCCGATGAAATAGTCGTTGGAGGTCGCAGAATCAACCTTATGTGTACAAAAATGTTGGGGTTTTTACCGTGAATCACGATTCGGTAAATTAGAACCCCTTACTTGTGTGAGCGCGTTAGGATGACAATATCTAGTAAAAACGGAAATTTAAACGAGACAATCGATTTAACGTGGAAAACCTCCTCGGTGTGAGGAGTAAAAACCACGGGACCGTAGTCCACCCAAAAATCCACTATAATCTCAAATTTCCGGGTTACAACGTCCACACTTCAATCTCCAATAGACAAGAGATACAACCGACACTTCCGAATATTAATCCAATATTCAATCTCAATAAACCCGAAAGAACAAGCTGTAACTTAGGCAGCAAGCTAACCCCGTAACTTATGGTTCCGGCAACCAAATTCCAATTTCTCCGTAGAAATCAAAAGCTCAGAGGGTCTAGAATAAGCATACCGAATTTCAGCTCAAACGGAGAAGAGATGACCATCCAAATCTCCAAATCACTTGGACATGGGCTGCTGGAAACGCCAATGACGAACAGCTTCGGTAGAAACTCCGTTTCTCAGATTCTGACCGTTAGAATCAAAATCCCACTGGACAAAATCTAGAACAATGAGTTTAGAAGCTCTTCTCCAAAATGCAGATCGATCGGACAAGAAATGAGTATCCGATCGAACCTTTGATCACAACTGCACAAACTGTTTTCTTCACTCTTTCTCCCTCTCTCTCTTTCTTTCTTCTTCTCTTGCTTGGAACTCTTGTGTTTGGGATGGTTTTTCTCTGCACCTAGAGCTCTCTATTTATAGTGAAGAGAAGCTCTAAAAGAATTCATAAACATAGATGAAAAACATCATCATTTGCTCCATTGTGCAAACAACTCATCTTCCTCCCCCACCCATGTTCTTGCAAGGTGTAGAACAACTCACCCACATGGAACAACTCATACACATGGAGGAAGACCCAACAAGAAAATGGGGCGAAAACCTCAGTCTCAATTAATGCCATCGCGAAAAACACAAAAGAAATCGAGATTTGAGGGCTAACCCAAGGCAATGTAGAGGTGTGGGGATTGGTGAACAAAAGGGGCGGTCACGAACAAACGGGAAGCGTCTCCTTGGTACGGGGGATAGAAATATGGACCGCCGCCGATGAAAAGGTCACCTCGGGCTGACGTTTTGGGCTTGGAAGGAAGGCAGAGAGCGAATTTTCGAGGAAGCTTGAAGGAGGAGGTGAGCTGATTAGGAAGAGAGAACACGTTCCTGGACAGACCGATCGCTCCGAGAGACGATGCCGGGAAAGGCTCCTCGATGGCCTCGTCATCGGCGCAGGCGAATACCAGCTGAGGAGAGTCGAGACGGGGACCGAGTCTAAGGCCGTCGGGGGTTGAAATGAAGCTCATCACGTCCTGTGACACGACACTGACGTGATAATTTCTCGCGCTATAGGGATGGTTCACGTCCACCCCGCATAATGGCTCGGAGCAGGTGCCGTTCGGGTAGCAGTTACTCGTCATTCCTGCAAAATCAACAAATTCGACAAAAAAAAATGAAAAAAAATTATAAGGGCATATTTTTTTTTAAACATTTTAATTCTATAAATAAGTCTACAATTATATCTTTAATTAATTCGATTATATCTAATTAAAAATTGTAAAACAAATAATAAACGAATCTAAATTCAGTTTCGCCGTATAATAATAAATAAAAAAATAACGGCAATAGTAAATAAATAAATAAATAAACCATAAATATGTAAAAAAAAAGTTTGACTGTCTGTATACCATAGTTACAAAATTACATTAACATCTCAAACATATTAATTGATTTTTCTGCTTAGATATATTATATACCGCATATCAATCGTCAATACAACGTACATGTTGATGAAGGTTCGGTTTATTCAATTACGATTAATTTGGATTTTGTGATTGCATGGCCAAACGATTAGTTAATTTTAACCGGTTCAATTCAATTTGGTTATAACTTGGTTCTTTTTCAAAATAACCGAGCCGTTTGATCATCCTATAACTATCAGCAGAAAACATTTTTCCCATGATTTTCTCCACGTTTCTAGGGTTTGATATGGATTGATCAAGTGGAGAAGTTACCAGGGTCTTCGAAAAGTTTGCATTTGGGAGAGATGTAGCTGACTGTACGGTAGGAGTTGTAATGTGCATTGGAACAGACGAACCAAGTGAACCTTCCTCCGAGGTCAACCACAACGTTGACTGAGACGGTCGGTTTGGTTCCCATCACGATCTCTGCCGAGTAGAAGACTCCGTTGTACGGCCTCTTCTCTCTGGCCACCGGTACGATGAAGGCGTGCGGTTTCTCCGGCGTGTTCTCCGCCGTGGAATGGCGGAGGAGGGAAGCCGTCGTGGAGGCGATGAAGAGGAGGAGGGTGAGAAGCTGGGGAGTAGCCATTTTTTTTATCGGAGGAGGTGAATGGATTGTTGCTGTCGAAATGTTGATGCATTTATCGGCAAATGTTTATGGATTTTTTTTATTTATCGGTCAAATTAATACAACCGCATTTGAATATTGGGTTAATCCCATAAAAATTACTGAACTTGTCTATGACTGGAAAATTAATTCCTAGACTTGCATGCTTCCATAAAAATTACTAAACTTGAAAAATATGTCAATGGAATACCTAAACTTGTTAAAAACAGTCACAATAAATTTTGACCAACGATGGATATACACGGCGTTAAATGTGCATGACATAGCAGAAAATGTGTATTGCCACATCACAGAAAATAATTTTAAAATTCGATTTATTGAACCGGAATTAAATCGTACCATCAATTTGTGTGAAATCCAGTTGGAATCACGTGCTCCTATCCATTTATTTATCACGCACTTCGGAATACGGACCACGTTCCATAATCTTTTCTTTCTTAAAAGGTATACAATTGCAATAATACATATATAGAAATTATATATAACGTGGCGCGTACTAATAGAACTATATATATATATATATATATATATATATATATATATATATATATATGTATTAGATCAAGGAAGAGCACGTTAGTCCGACTAGATTTAACAATTATTTTCTGTCATGAAATATACAAGTATAATAAAAAAATATACAGAAAATACATTGTAATGGTTTTAGTTGATCTACCGATCAAGTATCCCGGAAATTACGATCGAATAACAGTTTTTAAATAAAAAAGCATATGGGGTATCACCTATTTTTGCTTTTAAATATATATATCGAATCATATAAATAATATGGTATCTCAACTCAATTTCATTTGGAGATATATTCATCTGAATTTTTTTTTTTGTTCTGGATCGAAATACAGTTCTAGTTATAAAAAGAGGAATTCCATGGCATAACATTTTCTGAAATTATGAGAGGTTATTTTTTTTTATGAAATATGTGAGGTTATTTTTTTTTTATGAAGAGGGATATTTTAACCTATCTACCATTTATAATATTTCGTGACAATATTTTTTCACTATTTTTAAAATGGGTGCTAACGCTTTTTAAATATAACTAATATAATTTTTAAATAACAATTAATAAATAAGTACTTCACGCAAACTTAAACTTTTTTAGAGAATTTACAAAATAAGCTTAAAACCAAGAGTAGACGCTATATATATATATATATATTACAATAGAAACAATATATATATATATATATATAGATATATATATATATATTATCCTATTAATTTAATTTTTGCATTTTTGCATTTGTTTGTTTAATATAATTATACGCATGTCTAATCTACAGAATAGAATGTTTATAATAATTTTTGAATATATGGAACGAGATTATTTAAATAATATATTTTAAACATAATATTGAATGTATATATATATATAGTGTTACGTAATATATTTTAATATGTTGTTTTACCTTTTCTTTATTCAAGATAAGATAGAAACAAAATCATCGAGAAGTTGTATCGCACGTCCATATTTTAAAAAAAAAAGTGACCATGGTGGATCTACAGATGATTTCCCGACAAGTTGTATGGCACTTCCATATATATATATAAGAAAAGTGATTATGGCACGTTGTACATATTTTGATATATATATATATTGAATAGGGGACCCAGTTGGAAGAGCACGCCATTATTGACTGGAGTTTTCCCACACACACATGCACTTATATATATATATTATATACACACACTCATGTGGTTTCTGAAAAATGTATAAAATGGGCCTCGTTATACGTACTGATCGTCGATTTAATTCATATAGAAAAGCACCTCGTACGAGTTCGATTATAATAATGCAACATCACGTACATTGCGGAAATAGTTATTAAAAATTAAATGTGGATCAGCCAGCTTTACATTAAACGACTTTCTAACGATTGAGTTCAAATTTATTGAAGGAATATAAATACGGAGCGTGGTAGGGTTATGCTCCAGTATATAATATAAGCATCGAGATTGAGTCATCACCCAGAGAGAGAGAGAGAGAATGGCTACTCTCCGACTTGTCATCATCATCTTCTCAGCCGCAACAGTTTTCTTCCAGGGCCCTTCCATGGCGGCGCTGAAGGAACCGAATAAACCTCACGCCTTTATCTTACCGGTGGCGAAAAACATGAACTCCGGTCTCTACTCTGTCGCAATCGGCTTCGGGACAAAACCGACAGTGTCGACCGAGTTTGCCCTAGACCTCGGAGGAAGGTTCCCATGGTACGAGTGTTTCACCCCTGGCTACAACTCCTCCTCCTACCGTCCCATCCGCTACGGCTCACCCAAATGCAAGCTCGCCGAGGACACGTGTAAGTTTTTTTTTTTTTTTTTTGATAATGTGATTGTCCCGGTGGGGTTCGAATCTGGGACGTGGAGAAGCACTTTGTACTCCCACGTCACCAGACCACCACGGCGGGACAGGACACGTGTAAGTTAGTTCATATATATATGAATATATGTTTCGTAGAAATTACTTTTGATTTATATATATATATGTGAGATTATTTCAATACCGTGAAAGTGACTTTGGTTATATGTATTGGGAAATTGATTCATGAGGTTTACACGTTCAACTACGCCGAGATGTGAGGTGGTGATGATCACTCGGTCGTATTCGTTTACCTTATGATAATGTCATGCTTATTTAAAACATTGTAAATTTCTGTGTTAAGGTGTGACCGAATAAAATAATGATATGTTACATGTGATTGATTTATTCGATGTAGTGAAAAGTACAGTGGAGATGAAAGTAATATATAAATTTGCAATTTTAGTTATAAATAGGGGATGTTATACAAAAGGTTTTCGTACACACATATATATATATATATATATATATAGTCTTTTTAAACATTCCTCTCTGACCATTTTTCTTTATATATATATATATATATATATATATATATATATATCTTTATAATATATAAATATAAGTGTTCTAAATTTTTATATATTTTTTCATAGTGTGCACTAAAAAATAGAAGAGTAAAAATCTTCTGACTATTGGTAACATATGTATATGACATAATCGTTAATTTGTGGTTTTACGTACAGCTCCTCTTGACTGCGCGGTAGGAGTCCCTGTGAGTCCCGGTTGCTCGAACCATTCATGTCAGGTAGCTTCGTACAATCCAAGCTACAGCGTAGGTTGTGGCGGAGGCTTGGCCCAAGACGTGATGAGCTTCATATCGACTCCTGACGGCTCTGGACTTGGCTCCCGTTTCGACTCGCCCCCTTTGATATTCGCCTGCTGCTCTTTCGATTTAATCCCCTCCTCGGATTCATCCCTCGGCATGCTCGGTCTGTCGAGGCACGTGCTCTCTCTTCCCATGCAGCTCTCGTCCGCCTTCAAGATTCCGCGTAAATTCGCTCTCTGCCTTCCTTCCAAGCCCAAAGGATCTGGCTATGGCGACCTTTTCATCGGCGGCGGCCCTTATTCCCTTCCTCCTCTCTCCGGCGACGCTTCCCATCTCTTCGCCAGCACCCCCCTGCTCGTCAACCCCGTCAACGAAAGGGTACATTCGATTTTCTCTTCATCGCTCAAGGGTTTATTCGATCATTGTATATTGTGCGACACCGAGATGGAGTTTTGTGTTGTTTCTCTTACCATGCACAGTACAAAGGCGTACCCTCATACGAATACTTCATCGGCGTGAAATCCATAAAGATAGAGGGAGAAGCGGTTCCTCTAAAGAAATCTCTACTCTCGATTCGCAAAGACGGGAGCGGTGGGACCAAACTGAGCATGGCCAGCCCCTTTACCTATTTTCACCCTTCCATCTTCGAGCCCTTCTATGAAGCCTTCATGGCGAAGGCCACGGAGAAGAAGATGGTCCAAGTATGGGCAGACGACACTACGTATATCACATGTTTCGACAAGAAGAGCATAAGAAGAAGGGGAACCAACGGACCGGACGACGTGCCCGAGATCGAGCTTGTGCTGCAGAGCGGCGGGATATGGAGGATCCATGGCTCGGACTATATGGTGGATCTCGATGAACGCAAGACGTGTCTGCAGTTGTTCGACGGAGGGCCAGACGCCGTGGCCGGGATCGTGATCGGAACACGTCTTCTAGAGGATAATCTGATAGAGATTGATCTGGAATCCTCCAAGTTCAGTGTCACTTCTTCGCTTCTAGTTCATAACACTTCTTGTTCTCGTTTCAGAACTGCTTGACTGGTTGATGTCGCGTCTCGTGTTCTCATGTTATGTTTTCATTTGACTAATAAAGCGGTCACATTGTATGACCAGTGACCACGCAGAATCTCGTGCTATTTTTATGGAACGTGAATTTTCGTTCCTCCTTAATATTTCCACGTCATACGAAGTTATACCTAAGTTTCTGTAATACCACTTTTTGTTACCGTCTCCATGGAAGATCACTTTGTACCTACATTTATTAGTATAATTTATTCAATAAAATCATCGAGATACCGATTTGGTAGACCTATTACTGTGCGTCCCTGCTGTATCGCACTCCCACGTTGATTATGGCAAGTGGGCACGTCGTGCGTCTTTCATTTTTGTAATCACATCACATGCACGTTGACTGAACTATATATAGTTCCTAATATTCACCGACCGATTTATAAAATTATAATTATAAATTATATTAATATATCTAGCTAAATCATATTTTAAACCATTCTCCGTCGAATTTATGGTGTTTTCTTTTCAGTTTTAAAGTCACTTCCGGTAGTAAATCCTACTATGCGCCCATGTCGTGTTTTTTCCTGAATTTATTTTATTACATTGATTTGCAGACTTAAAGAAGGTAAAGACTATGGAGCAGGGTCCGCATTTCGAAATGCACAATAAATAAAATAAATGTATAATGTTATATATATTGAACCAAGGAAGAAGACTAGATATACCATTTGACAGCTATATTTTATAGTTACGCAAAAAAAAAAAACTACAAATTTCTAATATTAGAACATTAATATTAATCCTATCAATAATATAATCTTTTAATAGATAATTCTCACTTTCGAATTTCCGATAGGAAAAATGATTGAATTTCCATTTATCTAAATAATAATGATAATAAAAAAGAGTCGTTGCATGGTGTGGTTCCACTTTGTAAATAAGTGAACTTTGACTTTCTTCTCGTAGGGCAAGAGACAAAAAAAATGGCTACTCTCAAGCTTCTCATCCTCCTCCTCTTCCCCGCCGCCGTGACCGCTTCCCTCTCCGGCCATTCCTCGGCGGCGGAAGACACAGCCAAGAACCCACATGCCTTCATCGTACAGGTGGCCAAAGAGACGATGCCCTTCCACAACGTCCTCTACTCCGCCGCCATCGGATTGGGCACTGACCCGACTGCCTCGATCGACTTCGTCATCGATCTCGGAGGAGGGTTCCCCTGGTTCGTGTGTTCAACTGCACGTTACAACTCCTCCTCCTACCGCGAAATCGGCTACTCCTCTCCCAAATGCAGACTCGTCAAGAACCCTAGTAAGCCCACGTCTTGATCAATGACAATATTTCCGAAAGTGATTCATTCTTTTTTTTTTCTCCGGATTTGTTGTTTTGAAGGTATGACGAGTTCTTGCTACCCGATCGGCACCTGCCCCGATCCATCTTGCGGGGTGGACGTGAACAATCCGTATAGCAATCGGAATTATCACGGAAGTGTCCTGTCACAGGACGTGATGAGCTTCGTATCAACCCCAGACGGTCGTACACTCGGCCCTCGTCTCGAATCTCCTCAGTTGGTGTTCGCCTGCGCCGATGACGAGGTTTTCGAGTATCCTTTCCCGGCGTCATCTCTTGGAATGATCGGCCTTTCCAAGAACGGACTCTCTCTTCCTAATCAGCTCACTTCCGCCTTCAGGCTTCCCCGAAAATTCGCTCTCTGCCTTCCTTCCAAGCCCAAAGCGTCAGCCCGAGGTGACCTTTTCATCGGCGGTGGTCCATATTTCTACCCTCCGTACCAAGGAGACGCTTCCCGTCTGTTCGTGGCCGCCCCTTTGTTCGGCAATCCATACTACTCCACGTTGCCTCTGGTAAGTTATAAAGCATTATAACTTCGTTATTTGCTTCAACATCAAGTAACGTTCTCTACTTGCTTGCTGTTTTAGATCAACGCCGCACCCTCTAACGATTACTACATCGGCGTGAAATCCATCGCGATAGACGGAAAAACGATTCCTTTCGAGAAATCTCTTCTGTCGATTGGCAAAGACGGGAATGGCGGCACTCAGCTCAGCTCCATCGCGCCCTGTACCTCAATGCACCCTGCCATCTTCAAACCCTTCTTCAAAGCCTTCATGGCTAAGGCCACGGGGAAGAATATGGTCCCAGCACCGAGCGATGGTATGTATCCGCCTATGGCGTGCTTCGACCGGAGAAGCGTGAGAAGGGGAATCACCGGACCGGACGTTCCCGTGATCGATCTGCTGGTTCAGGGCGGCGGGATTTGGCGAATCTACGGCTCGAACTCCATGGTGGATTACGATGAGAACCGGACGTGCTTGGCGTTTGTTGACGCGGGGAAAGAAGCTCGGGCTGGCATCGTGATCGGTTCGCTTGCGTTGGAGGATACATTGGTCGAGTTCGATCTCGATTCCTCCAAGTTCAGTGTCACTTCTTCGCTTCTAATGCACAACACTTCTTGCTCTCGTTTCAGGACAGCTTGATTGTAATTAAATATGTTAAAAAGAGAGAGTCAAAATATGTATTTTAATTATACTTCGAATAAAAAGAATATATAATTGAATTTGTGTAACTAGTCAAATATTTCTCCGCAAGATATAAAATTTGTACACTTTATAAAAAATGATATATGTATATGTATATATGTAAAATTCCAACGTATACATAAATATTTAATTTATGTTAAATCCAATCCTATACAGATAAAGTTTATTTATTACGCACTTGGAGATATGGACAGTCTTCCATTATGTTTTCTTTCTTTTAATACACAAGTGTGCAATAAAACAAATATAGGCGATACAACTTGGGCTCGTAGTCATAGTCATAGTCATAGTCATAGTCATGGTCATAGATCTCCAGGATCTTCTTCACGCGTTTACAATAAAAACAAAATTTGAAATAAAAGCATATGAAACCTATTCGCGAGTCATATATCCAAAATTTTTTATATAGATGTATATGTCTATTTGAATATGGGTTGGTCCAACGATGGTAAAAATTCGATTTTCGAATACAGATTCAAGTTTCCAATTTTTTATTAGAGTTAGGGTTAGGGATTTCAATATGAGAGGGCGAGATGTTTCGAATTTAGTTTCGCTCTCATACCAAGGAATTTTAGATAATCTAAAATCTTTTTAGGTTTCAGCATTCATATTTTTTTCTATTATAATAGTTTGTTTACAACTTTATCAAATTCCATCATACATTATTTTAAGAATTTATTTACATATATAAAAAAAATATTTTTATTTTATAGATCTATATATTAATGATTGATGGATGTATTAATGATTTGTCCACTAGTTGTATAGCACTTCCATTTCCATATTTTAAGGTAAGTGGTCTACAGTCAACACTTTGATGTATACAAGAAGAGTAGCACGCGGGTGTTGACTGGATCTGTCTTTTTTATATATATATATATATATATATATATAGCTATTTTTGAAAATGTTTCTGAAAATGTATACATAAGCTTTCAGATTTCATTTGAAAATATAGGAATCGGACATTGAAAAGTGACAAATGGTTAATCTCCGACTTATCGCCATCACCATCCTCCTCTCAGCCGCAACAGTTTTCTCCCGGCAGGGCCCTTCCATGGCGGTTATCTTACCGGTGGCCAAAAATGTGAACTCCGGCTTCTACACTGTCACCATCGGCTTCGGCACTAAACCGACAGTGTCGACCGAGTTTGCCCTAGACCTCGGAGGAAGGTTCCCGTGGTACGAGTGTTTCACCCCTGGCTACAACTCCTCCTCCTACCGTCCAATCCGCTACGGCTCTCCCATATGCAAACTCGTCGAGGACACCTGTAAGTCAAGTTCATATATATATATATGAATATATTTTCATCCAAATATCCTTTCTAGCCCCATGAATCGTAACATGATCGTGTTATATCCTTTTGGTTCGGTCATGTTATATATCAAGATCCGATTGAGTTTGGCTCTTGCCCACAATGGTCTGTCGTGTTGCAGCTTCATTTGACTGCGCAGTAGGAGTTCCTGTCAGTCCAGGTTGTTCCAACCATTCTTGTCAGGTCGTTTCGTACAATCCAAAGTACGGCATGGGTTCTGGCGGTGGATTGGCTCAAGACGTAATGAACTTCATATCAACTCCTGACGGCTCTAGCCTGATCGGTTCCCCTTTGGTATTCGCCTGTCCCTCTTTCTATTTGATCCCCCCGACCGACCCTTCTCGTGGCATGCTCGGTCTGTCGAGGCACGTGCTCTCTCTTCCCATGCAGCTCTCGTCCGCCTTCAAGATTCCGCGTAAATTCGCTCTCTGCCTTCCTTCCAAGCCCAAAGAAGCTGGCTATGGCGACCTTTTCATCGGCGGCGGCCCTTATTCCCTTCCTCCTCTCTCCGGCGACGCTTCCCGTCTCTTCGACACCACCCCCCTGCTCGTCAACCCCGTCAACGAAAGGGTACATTCGATTTTCTCTTCATCGCTCAAGGGTTTATTCGATCATCGTATATCTATTTACTGAGATGGAGTTTCGTGTTGTTTCTCTTGCCATGCACAGTACAAAGGCGTACCCTCATACGAATACTTCATCGGCGTGAAATCCATAAAGATAGAGGGAGAAGCGGTTCCTCTAAAGAAATCTCTACTCTCGATTCGCAAAGACGGGAGCGGTGGGACCAAACTGAGCATGGCCAGCCCCTTTACCTATTTTCACCCTTCCATCTTCGAGCCCTTCTATGAAGCCTTCATGGCGAAGGCCACGGAGAAGAAGATGGTCCAAGTATGGGCAGACGACACTACGTATATCACGTGTTTCGACAAGAAGAGCATAAGAAGAAGGGGAACCCACGGACCGGACGACGTGCCCGAGATCGAGCTTGTGCTGGAGAGCGGCGGGATATGGAGGATCTATGGCTCGGACTACATGGTGGATCTCGATGAACGCAAGACGTGTCTGCAGTTGTTCGACGGAGGGCCAGACGCCGTGGCCGGGATCGTGATCGGATCACATCTGTTAGAGGATAATCTGATAGAGTTTGATCTGGAATCCTCCAGGTTCAGTGTCACTTCCTCGCTTCTAGTTCATAACACTTCTTGTTCTCGTTTCATAACTGCTTGATTAGTTGGTGTTGTGTTTCATGCATGTCTCTCTCTATATATATGTATATATATAAGAGATTTTTTTAAAGAATTTACCTCGATTTTGCCAAGTGTTTATTAAAATTTACCAACAATTTATATAATGCTAGATTATTCATATAGAAAATTGAAAACGCCCTATAACTATAAGCCTTAGACAGTAATTAGGAGGAGATTGATGTATTTTACTCCGTTTTGACCGTCCATCGCATTATACACTCTTAACAGCCATTACGTGGATATACATATGTCATTTATTTTAAATCTTCTTCTTCTTCTTCATTTAAATCTTTTTACAACTTAACAAGCGAACAAAATCATGAATATACATTTATCATTTATTTGAGACTAAAATTTCCGTAATTTCGTTATTCAGTTTCTATTGTACATGTCATATATATATATATATATACATATAAAAAAATAGTATATTCCCACACGAATTTTTTTATTCTTACACCAATTTTTAATTTAACAAAAATTTATATAAAAATTCAAAATTTTCTAAAATCTACGCGAAATATAAAAAAATACGTTGCAATTTTTCATTATCTATAAACATCATTAAGTTTTGTTCGGATGTTGATATAATTTACCACGTCATTTGTCAAATTATCATATCATTAAAAAATAAAAAGAATAAAATTTTAAAATTTTTAAAATATTATTTTATTTGTCCGAACGATTATTATTATTATTATTGATCACGGGCATTTGCCGGTGGCCGGACATCGCCATGTGAGATCGTCTGCTAATGAAAGCCTTCGGGGCTTGTGCTTTTGAACTTCGATCTCCTCACTTTGACTCTTACAAGTCTTTTTCTGATATTTTTGGATCATATGATAAAAATAATATGTATACATATGTGCAATTAAAATAATGTGGCTTACATTATGAATGCCATGAAATGTGGCACATTCTGGGTCGTCGATAACGTTATCTACATCCATGCCATGCATGTTGACCCATATCAAAAGTTTCGTGCTTTCAAACGTGCCGTCACGCTATAATGCTGAAACTTAACGGCGTCAACGAACTTCACGTCAGCTCATCGTTGTTCCCGCGGTTTCGTAACCGGCAAAGGAATGAGACAACCATATGGGTCCCACAAGTGTCATCGACAACCGAGCGTTGTTTGGCGCCATCTGGGCTCTCATTTGACGGCTGTGATCAACTCTTAGGATGATCAATAATGCAGCTGATGATATCTCATCCAGATGACATGGCAGCATGTGATTGGACTGTTCAGGGTAATGTGCCTATCTATCCAACCAAACTATAAATTTATTTTTCCGGTTTCTTTTTCGAAGAAATGCATACACTAACACATAATCCGACACCAATATGTTTTAAATTGATTAACGAAATTTTATGAATATTCTTTACATGATTGAAAAATTAGTCATTCAATAATATTTTTCTCTTTTCACATAAATTATAAATTATTGTATACCCTATAACAAAACAATTTTACTATAAATTTAAGCACATTCGCCTGTCTCAAATTGAAGAAATAAGAGGGTAAAGAAGAAAACCATGGGGCCCAAAAGAGAAAATGGTGGAAAAGATAGGTCTGTTCTGTCATACCCGTTATGAGATGTGATTGGTAACGCGGATATACAGAAACCGAAAGCAGATACCACGAGCTGCAGAAGGATAGTGTGAGGGCCGCAACCAAACAAGGGTTGAGAAGGGGGGGGGGGTCGGATCTTCTCCCACATTACTTATTCAATCACCTAATTTAAAAGACTTTAATTGATTTTAATAATAGAACTGTAATTGGTTTATATGATTTTACTGGTTGTCTATTTAATTTTAAATAATGATCTGTATTCTAAATATTTTACATTTATAACATTTTGGCTAGCTTTAAAATCCTTTGAAATTTACCGAGGTTTGTTAGAATTTGTCATTGTATAATCAATCGTGGAAAAAATCATATCGTACTATAAAAAACAATATTAGGAAGAAGATAAATTAAATATAACTAAATAAACAATGCATTTTTGTTCATATCTCAGTTGTACAAATCAACATCTTTTTTTTTTTTTAATTTATATATAAAACTATGAATTGGGAAAGAAAGATGATGGGTAAATGATTAGAAAATTATTTTTGGGAATTGTATTAAAAAGATTAAAAATAATTGAATGAATGGCGAAAAAAGTAATTGTTTTTCAGATATCCCAATAAGTGTAAAAACTAAATAATTAATTATCTGAATGATATGCTCAGTCTCACCATCCTCGTAAATAAATTTTTGACAAAAAATCCTAAAAATGCAGAATATATTAAAAATATAAATTTTTGGTTTATCAAATAATATACCATTTTTCTCAATTACTAAATATATATAATTTTCCATACAAATATAAATTATATACAATTGATACAGATCTATACATTTTTATAATTGTTTTTGTTGGCGATGATGATATGAGATATAAGTTATTGATTCGACAATTTAAAGAAGGTTAATGTATTCTTAGTAAATTAAAAGTTTACATAAATATTAGTATGTTTAATGTGATCAAATTATTTTTATGGGATTTTTTATATTTTTTTCAAATATTGAAATTATATATTCCGAATATCATGAAATGCACATTTTGCCAAAAACAAATACAGCAAATATGTATATGTCATGTCTCAATGTCTCATGTCTCATGTCTGACATAAGACTCCTTACCCGCCTTCTAAATCATAATAATATTTTTAGAAATATATTATTTTCTAAAGGACCATTCTAAACATAATTTAGATTTTGTTCGTTTCAATCGTATCTAATGATTTTGTACTATTTTGAATTTAAATCAAATCTAAGATAAAACATTAGCTGGGACCCTTACTTTTTTTTTCTAATTTCTAAAATTATTTATATATTGATATCGGCAACAGGAAAATAAAACATTTTAGAAAGAAAAATTCTGGGCGAATCTAAAGCTTTTGTTGGTATTTAGTGTGATATATAAATCCAACACACAATTTTCAGAAAATAAAAAAATATAAAAACTCAAAGCAATATTAAGAAAAGAACTAAATCAACCCAACAGATCGTGGACGAGTGGTCAAACTTTGGAATATAAATTAATTCCAGTTTGAGGTTGAGTATTCGATTTCTGGCCGGTGAGCAGAGGAGTAATTTCAGAGTTTATTTAATCCATATACCTGACGACGAGACGTATGAGTCTGTGACGGTAAATTAAATCACCCGCACTATGGGGCCCACCACAACTTTAGTAGTATATCATCATCATCATGATGACGTCATATTAAGCGAATCTAAAGATTTCCATAATAATTATTTTCTTATTGTCAAATCAAACATAATAATGGAGAAGATGAGACTAAAGCAAACCCATGGACGAAAATGATACAACTCCATTATTTTCCATGATTTTTGGCTGACATTTTGAGAAATAAAACATTTTCTTCCACTTATTTTTTCGCATTCTTATTTGGAAATTTAAGGTATGATCTATTAAAATTACCGAAACTGTCACAATTAAAAAGCCTAATAGACATATAACTTAAGATTCGACTCGTCCCATAAATTAAAAGGCCCCACATTTTCCATGTATAAGCCCAAAATGATTATTTTATATATATATCGTTCACATTACACTGCAGCTTGACGTGTTTTCTTCACTAAGCATCTGCGAGGACTGTTCGCCACCGTGGGGCGGGTACGGGTACGGGTACGGGTACGGGTACGGGTACGGGTACGTATTAGGATACGGATACGGATACGGTGGCATATAGTTAACAGCGGGCGGTGGCCGAGCGTACATCATCGGCTGGAACCGCTCGTTCCCCATGGCTCGCTGCTGGTTCATAATTGCCGCTAAGTATTGCTGTTGCTGTTGTGGATTGTTCGGGTTGCCTGGCATCATCGGATCGGGACTAGCTCCCTGGAAGTAACCTGGGTTACCTGCCATCGGACCCGTCGCCGGTAGCCCCTGAACCGCCGGTAGTCGACAGTTCGGGGGAAATCCCAGTGGCATATCTCCGTTCATGCCGCCGCCATTATTTCCTTTCTTATTGCCGTTCGGACCACCGTTATTACCACCGCCTTTATTGTTGTTCTGTCCTCCTCCACCGCCGCCGCCGTTCTTGTCGTTGTTCTGATTCCCTCCGTTACCGCCCTTTTTTCCGGCGCTTCCGTTTTTATCACCGCCGGCATGAACCGGGATGAGAACACCGTTTTTACCGTTACCGCCGCCGTTATTATTACCGTTGGGCATCATCACGGGTTTCATCTTGTTAGACGGAGGAGGAGGATGATCTTCGAAGTCATCATCCAAATCATCGTCGAATTCGTCGTCGTCATCAAACTCATCATCGAATTCATCATCAACGCTGAAGTCATCATCCTCAGGAACAGCGAACTTCACAGCCTTCTGGTTCGGTGGCGGGTTCTTGTTCATAGGAACAGGACCTTTCATGTCCTTGAGCTGTGGCAGTTTCAGATCTTGAAACCCTTTCATCTTCTGCAGCTGCTGAATCTGTTGCGGGTTCAGCTGCTGACCCATCTTCGGCTGGTTGTTGTTACCGCCGCCGTTCTTCTGCTCTTTACCGCCACCGCCGTCGTTCTTCTGCTCTTTGCCGCCGCCGCCGTCCTTCTTATCTTTGCCGCCGCCTTTTCCATGGTGAAGCTGCATGTTCTTGAACTGAGTGGGTAAGTGGTTGTGGTTCTGATTGTTGTTAGACTTCGGAGCTCCCCAGAGTTCGGCATGTTTGCCAGATTTAGCGAGCTTCTTGATCAGAAGTGACGGATCTACATTCCCAGAGACGGTCACTCTCCCTTGTTCTGCATCTATCTTGGTCGTGAACACCCCTGTTTTCAGACAAGAACTGGGTCAAACTGCAAATTACCAAATCTCTATGTAGAAAAACAAAACCAGAAACCAGATTCAAGTGAAAGGGGATCGGAGATGGTACCCTCAATTTTCTGCAAGATCTTCTTGACCTTATGCTTACAGCCATCGCAGTGTATGTTCACTTGAAGAACACAAGTCTACAGACGTGACAGAAGGAAAAGAATCCTCAGATCAATGAACAAGAAACGGGGATTTGAACAAGAACCCAGAACATTCAAATTCAGCAAAACAAAACCTGAATCTTCATCAATTCTTCTTTACTCATCTTTCCTCAGACTTCAAGAAACAGAGAAATGTCTGAATGTGAAGAACCCCAAACGTGTCTCAGCTATTGGATCTGAGACAAACGCCTCTAATCCCCACCCAAGCTTCAATCTGCACAATCGAATACCAAGAAAATGCACCCATGAATACATCCATAAGACACCCAGAAGAAAAAAAAACAAGAACAATTTCAGACAGAGATGCACATAAGTGTACATTACATGAAAGACAGCTACAGAGGAGGAGGAACTGTCTTTTCCTTCCGGGTTTTTTTTCACTCACACCACCCACAAAGGGAAAACACCCAGAGAAGAAAAACAGAGGCTTTGCTTGAAAGAAGAAGAAGAAGAAGAAGAAAGCTTCGGACTTTACAGTAAGTAGGTAGACATTAACTTCTCTGCTTCATCTATTTGAGAGAGAGAGAGAGAGAGATGGAGGGAGAGAGAGAGAGAGAGAGAGAGAGAGGATAGAGAGAAGCAAGCTTGCAGCCATGGCTATCTTTCTGCAAGGGGCTTTTTAATTTATCAGAAAACAAAGGAGTGCTGTATAGTACTCTCTCACTCACGTAGGCCTTAAAGCTTAAACAAATGTAACATAATGGGGGAAATATACAAATATTTCATGGTGAAACAATATAAAGTTGTGGCCTTGAAATCAGCGATGAAAAGGCACCATATGCATACATGTTTATTTTACATAATTACATACATACACATTTGTTATACATATATATATATATATTTTTTATTTTTGGAGATTTCATGTGTGAATTGGCTTTGGCCACGTTATAAACCTTGGAATTTGATTTGATAATAAAAGGTTATGATATGGTATGTAATCCATAGTACCTAATTGTGTCAGATCCACCTCTCTGTCACCCTCTTGGAGTGTTAGGTATATTTGCTCTCTTATTTAGTGGAGCCATTGAGCAATTAATCCATAATATATATATATATATATTGGTAATTGTAAAAAATCTATATATTCATAGAATTTTTTTAAATAAACTTTGATATATGCATATTTTATATATTTTTCAATATTTCATATTTGATAAAAGAATTCGAGAAAATAATAATTATAACGATATTTGAATCCTATTATTAGAAATAATTAAAAATAAATACAAATGCAAAAATAAAGTTTAATGCTGTTATTTTATATGTTAACGCAAAAGATTAAAACTTTACTAGTAACTAAATTATATTTTAAAATATTAAAAAAAAAGAGGGGTTTGTGCGAATGATGATGAAGGCCTCACCCGGAGTTGAAGAGAACATAATCACGTTTTCTGCCATTAGCCCCTTTTAATCTTTTTATTATTCCTCTCAATTTTTTAATTATAATTTTATATAACCATCCGTATAACTAAAGTTTTTTTTTTATTTTCTATTAGATGCATCTGTAATTATTTTCCCTTTTGGCTTTTATAATTTTAAAAAAGTTCCAATTCACCTTTTTTCCCTTTGAAGATCTTTCACTTCTATGTAAATGCTTGTGCTTATGATCGCATCCCACGTGCTTTCAGGGTAGGTTGCTTTTAAAATATTTTCAATGATTTAACCAAAAAAATAATAATGAATTATGTACGGCACATAAAGGAAGATCCTATAAAATTATATGATATTGATTTACATTTAGCTTTGATTTTATTTTTGGTTTTTTATATATCAATGTTAGACAAAAACAGATCTTTTTTGCATTGTATTTATCTTTATAAAAATTGAATCCTGAATCTAGAATAATAAGAGTTTTTACTAATATTTTTATAAAGCATATATATACTGTGACAAGAATATAGTTAAAGCATATCATTTGTCAAAAAAAAAATGATAAATCCAGGATTTTAATAATTTTCTTTTAAGTTTGTCTAAGAGAACGTGCACAAGCAATCCAAATGAAGCCTTTGGGTACCCTCTTCATAGACATGCATTCCAAAATTCTGAGACTTTGAACACACATTCCTCTCTCTCTCTCTCTGTCTATATATATATATATATAAGGCTAACTTGAATAGGGAACATTCTCGAGCTGGTTTTCTTTTCGGCTGTGTAGAGAGAGAGAGAGAGAGAGAGAGATTCTTTTGTTCATCTCTCAACCTGGAATGTTCCTTCGGACATAAGATCAGAAGGGTAACTGAATCAAAGTTCCAAACTTTATGGAATTTCTTCCAGCAGATTATCCTGATTTCCACAATCCCTTGGGTAGGAAACAACAGCACAGCATCAATCAAGATTCAAGAATAAGAATCATTTCCATCAATTTTGCTTCGGACTTTCATCATCAGCAAGAAACTGGCGTCCATTTCTCTTGGCCCTCAAGCTCTAGTCTTTCTGGGTTTTTGCCATTTTGGCACCACACCCACAATGTCATGATGAGTGCAGTATATGATATGGTCATATTCCTCTGATTATGTTAAGGTCATGTGTTGTTGTTATATCTCATAATACGAGCTTGACCCAGAACAAGAATATGATTTTTTTATATATATAAAAAAAGATTCAATCTTTTGTCTACATATACAGACCATGAAAACACCCAATTTCTTCTATAGATGAGTAAATTTTAGATTTACATGTACACAATTAAACAAGAATCAGCAGTTATCAATGATTACTATTTTCTCGATTGCACTTGGACCTGAGGAGGATCTACCTTGATTAGCAGAGGCTGATTCAGATCAGCCGGAACGGCCAGTTCTGGCGGCATGGCAGTGACCCCATTCGTTTCCTCGTGCTCGGCTAAAGCTTTCTCGAGGGCGTCCCTTGCCACTTTCGTAACACATATCATCAATATCACTGCGAGAAATGGAGAAGAAGAAGAAGATGAAAAACATCAAAGCATATGCACATGCCCATATGGTTTCCGGCATTGATACGTAGATTCATAGATCCAAAAGTTTGTGTCTTTAAGTTTAGTTCGATAACATTTGGCATCCTCATGGCTTCAGACTTTCTTTTTATAAGTTTTGCAGGAACTCGGGAACTTACCGGATACTACGAGGCTTGAAACCAGGATCACCTATGAATACAGAACATGATCTGAGGACAACAACTTGAGAGGAAGCCGGGAAATGTAATAAAGATTGTCCGATTCTTACCCAACGTCTTAGCGAAAATTCGCTCCACCCATGAGTCACATCAGAAAGGTCTTTCAGAGTTGTTCCAACATACACTAATGCGAGTGTTATTGGCTGCGAATGAAGAACATACGAAGCTGTGTTCTGATGTTGAGAAAGAAAATTGTGGAAGTACTTTATAACAAATACGAGAATGTAGATAGATTACCATCATCCCTAACCAAGAAGAGAGCAAGTAATTGCCCAGAGGAATCGGAGTCACGGATAAGAGGTAGTTCAACATGTTGAAGGGGATAAGAGGAGCAAGCCGAAGCAGCAAGCAGATCTATTCAATTACAAAATCACAAGTTCTCAAAACCATCAGCATATAAAAGATCAAAACCTTGATAGAATCTGATGATCACTCGGTTCTCGATGCGAACCTTGAAACCCGAATTCTGAATCGCAAGTGCTACCGACTGAAATTGAGGGTAATCCTTCAATTTAGAGACGACAAAAGGTTTTCCAATCTGCATAAACGTATTGCAAGCATAGTAAGCTCAAAGCACTACAAAATCGGGAACCTGGAAAGGATATCGTTCGTGACTAAAAACGGGAAAATATAATAAGCAGATAAATCAAGAATATTCAACAAACAACAATCCACCGGCCATAAATAATGAATAGTAAGCTACAGAAATATTCTGCTCAAACGCTCTCTGCCAACACACACACACAAAAAAACAAAGTTTGACAAGCTTACAGTACGCCCGAGAAGAAATGCTGCTCCAGCTCCGAGAGTAGCACCGACCGAGTCCGCAACGAAACCAATTGGCAAACCGAACAGGTACCCACCTCCAACCTGAAAAATCACATCTTTCATATCATAAGGTTTTCATTTTATAAGATTCCTATCATTATTACCGAGCAGGAACTATATACAGCACACGTCACGTATGGAAGACCTAGGATCTGAGACGTACCGTGAGAATTGAAGCAGGAACCGCCAGAACTGTGAGAGGTATGTATGCAACAGCCCTGAGTGTATTTCAGATAAGCACAATTTGTTCAGTATCATATTCACGGTACGGTATCCAGCATTTTATACGGCAGAGTGTTGTGTCTCAATGGCTAAAGCATCTAATTTTGTTGATTAAGATTCCAGAAACAGGAGGGAAATCACTCACAGAGCAAACGGCCCCCAAGGTCCTAAATTTTCTTCAACCCATAACAAAAAATCCTTCAAAATCTGCAACAGCAAGAATGAAACAGTAAATAACCAAAACAATTACTAGCTAGTGCCACGAATCTTTACTGGAAATGAAACAGATCCAAACTGGAATGATTATCCAGAGATTCCCATCTATAATTGTGAAGCACGGCTTGCATTTAGAGTGCTAAGCATTTAGCTCTAAATCCCTCAGCAGTCCTTGCCAGAAATCGAATGATTATCACATACCATTGCCAGAAATCGAATAACACATTCAAGAATCCGCCACTGCTACTTCCGAGCAGCCACAAAATTGGCAGAACAATGTCTAATTCCCAATCAATCAACCATTCATCTCAATAAACGCGACACGCAATATTATATATCCGGGTCCACAATCCACAAAAAGCATGCGAATTTTGGGAAATCAACAGAAACCCACATCAGAAACCCGAATAGAATGCCCTAATTTCACAAAAATCACGACGAAAACAAGAGCAGCAATGAGAAGGACCTTTTCGACGGGGAGAGAGTAGCAAGCTAAGACAATGGCGGCGAGAAGAATCAGGAGAAGGAAAACCCTGAGGGCAGAACCCCACGTGAACGCCATGAACAGAGAGACCTCCAATTCTCCTCCTCGTCGCCGATCGATATCTGAGGATGGCTTTCTCCGGACGACGAACAGATTCCTAATCCCTTCACCCTTTTCCCCCTAGATTAAGACAAGCTATTTGATTTCAAAACCGGGAACAAATCTTCGAGTGGAAAACACTCGGCGGGGCCTTTTGCCTTGCTGATTGATTCTCTTGATCCGAAAACGACAAGGGGCACCAACTCGATTGGAGATTTCGTAAGATTGATTCAATTGCCCAGAAATTTTGCAAAAAACCCGTCTTTAGCGTGAGCTCTGAGCCGGAGGACTGGTTCAGGGAAAACCGTGATCACATTGTTACCGTACACTTTTTTTTCCAACTAATTACCTATTTTTTTCATCACCAATTAATTACCTGAGGTTATATTAACAATATGCTTAATATAATATTATTAATAAACATGAAGCGCATAAAAATGGTAACTTATTATTTGTATGGCTTTAATAGTAAACAATTGTGTTCGTGTTTCGTATAAAAATAATCAATGCTACTAATTATTGAACGTTATAATGTAATTAATATACAAAATAAGGATATAATTTAGTGGATGTTATATAACCGGGTATTTTATAAAAGGGACAAATTTTATACAATCGTATATATAGAATGAAATATAATATATAAAATTGATTGGATATAATAATCCCTTTAGATCTATTTGGGTTTAGGTTGGGAAGAAAAAAAAAAGCCCAAATTGAATATAGTCGTAGGTCCAAATTGGCCAATAAGGACATATCAAGTTTTTTGTTTTTAAAATTTTTGCAATTGAAGTGTTGTTTCCTTCTGAAAAATCATGAAAATAATTTATAAATCTTTGGATGGACGTTTCTATATTCGATTCGAATTTGATTCGAAAATTATTCGTTTCTACAAAAATATATATCAAATGGTTATTAATTTATTATATTATCTTCCGTTGTATTTCGGTTCCGGTTTTAAAAAAAATTAGATTTTCTTTAAAAAAAATTATTTATCGAGTTTTTTAAAAATTCGGTTCCGGATCAATTTTAGAAATTTCGGTTTTGTAAAAATTTACCTTTTGAAAATTTCGAACAATCCGGTTAAAAAACGTTACCATATATTTTGGTTCCATATATCCAAACACCCACCCTACGTCCCTCAGCTACCTTCCCATTAGCATTAGATTGAAAACATTAACACGGGGGGGATTGTCTTCAAATGTTCATCATCATCATCATCATCATCATCATCATCATCATCATCAGCATCATCATCATCATCATCAAACAGCCAAGTTTTTGGAAGAGAACAAAATCAGTTGGTGCATAAAATACTAACGACATTTATCATACAATTCCCCCACCAAATGCAACTAATATACAAAAAAAAAACACAAACACACAATCATAGTATATAATCTCGAATCATCATCTTCTATACCCTCAACCCAAAACTAATATAAAGAATGGGTAAAACTCCTAAGCACCAACCTCTCAATCATCTTACACACAGCGCGTTCATCAGCACGTGCACAAGCATCAGATCCACGAAGTACTGATGCCCGATCTCGCCGTCCCTCCACCGCATCTTGGCCGGAGCTCTGCCGTAATGAACCCCGTCATTGCACCGGTTATCGTAGTGCCATGGATACGTCATGTCGAAGTTATCGACCACCCGCTGGACCAGCATCTCTCTCCTCATCTTCTCCAGCAACACGCCGTTGAAAGCTTCCATCTTGCTCGGGTTGAAAGCCAGTGATCTTGCGTACCCTCCTGTCGCGATCGTGTTCCTGAAGATTACCTTTGGTGGCTTCAGTCCTCGGCTCGTGACCGAGTCGAATGCCTCTCTCCAGAACTTGGCTGCGTACTCTGCGCCTTTCACGAACGCTCTGAGGTTGGACCAGTGGACGCCGTCGTGTAAGCCTGAGTTCACGATCATGGCGTCCGGGGCGGTCGCTTCTGAGAAGTATTTGTTCAACAAGTCTCTAAAGCCTTGATCTTTCAGCGAATCCAATCCTAAATAGTTCTGGGATTCGTTCCAATGGCCGTTGAAAATGCTCGTGATCCTAACGGTCTGCGATTCGTTTTTCGGGTTGGTGAAGTTCATGTCGAATCTTCTCGGCACCGCGTGGATATCAGGCAGACCCAGGACGAAATTCAGCAAGTTTCTGATCGAATCCACGTGATTCGAGTCTCCCCAGAAGAAAATCCATCTGTTCTTCAAGCATTCCCAAGCTGAATCGCCGGAAAACAGCTTGAAAGAGCAATGGCTCGAGTAAACCCAACCATTGCTTTCTAACGCTCCTAATGCGCCGTCGCACCATGGCTTCCGGCAAGCGAAATCGGCCGGGAGACAACGGTAGCGGCCGTCGTTGCTGATCTGGCAGTCATCGTTCTTCCCGTGCCTCGTCCACCGTCCAGACCACGCGTCCCTGGTAAAATCCGATGCTTCACATGCCCTGAGCTCCGGCAAAGTGACGTCAGCCTTAGCGAAGCGTATTCTGATGTTGCGTAGCGTTTTGTCGAACGCGAAGCGCGTGGGACTGAACTTAAGGCCTTCGAAGTGACGGAAGAGCAAAATCACGGTGAGATTGTAATCGCCGGCGAAATCTGGGTGAACCTGAAGCGACACAGAATAAGTTCCGTTGCCGAAATCTTTCACCAGCGGTCTAGATTTCCAGTTTTCGCCGGAGAGATCCGTCTCGAAGTAATCCCCACCAATGCAAACGGGTTTGCCCGAATCATCTAGGGCTTGAAAATAGAATTCATGGATCTCACCGGTTGTTAACTCTACCGAATCCCTACCGTCGATGCTGGGAACTGAAATCTCGACGGTCCTCGCCTCTCTGCAGGGTTCTCCCCCCGGAGCCAACCACTTTCCCAGGAGATTCGCCGTGAAATTTGGCTCCAACTCTGCTGAAACCCACTTGAGCTGACCCCGATTCAGGTTCGAAGGGAGATTCTGTTGTCGGGTCGTGCCCGGTTCCGGTTTTCGCGAATGGGCTGTGTCAGAAGTGAGATTTTGGTGATGGGTCGTGTTAAAGGTGGGATCTTGAAGATGATGATTCTTAGTGACGTTCGAAGAGGAAGAAGCGTCGACTCTCATCGAATACGAATTCCATCTCCATGGCTCGATGAAGCCTTTGATGGTGCAGCCATCGATGCTCCATACGACCACCATGAGGAAGAAGACAAGAGCTGTGAGAGCACCGAAACGCCATTGATGCAGAGGGCTCGGTCGGAGAATCGTCACTTGGCTCGTCGCCGGAGACAGAACCCCTCCTTTCTCCGGCATCTTAGGAAAAAAACCCAGAAAAAAAACTTAGCCGAGAAAATCTGGAGAATCGAAGAAGAAGATGATGACTATAAGAGGACGTCGAATTGACGACAAGGCGAATTTCGAGATAAGTTTCGATTTTCTCCATAAAACATAAAAAAAATTCTAACAAAACAGAATAAGATAATGAAATTGTAAAGTACTTACTACTCTTTAATACTCAATGTCGGAAAATTTTCTCGTCCGCTAAAAAAAACACCAGCAAAAAGAGCGTCTCAGACTCGAAGAAGACGATTCAGATGCCGTTGTTTTTCTTTTAATAAGAGAAAAAATATCATTAGGGCTCGTCCAAGATTCAATCTCAATGAAAAAATTCTTAAAATCCCAGGGTGCGGTGCAAAAAAAAAAAGCTCACAAAAAGGGAGAAGACAAGACAATATTGTGCATTGACGGTTATACCCCCAAGGATCGCCGAAATTACCACGACCCCGAGCCGGTGGTGCCGCTAAATAATAGAACACCGACACGTGGACGACACGAGGCCTGGGAGTCGCGTCGGAGGGTAGTTACGTCATTTCAGACCTATTAAATCCGCCGGGTGTACGATGGTGATTTGATTGACACAGTGTGGCGTCACGTGCCGTGTCAACTTCATGTCTCACCGCCGCGGCTCTTTTTGTAATAAATTCACAAAAATAGAACAATAAATAATCTTTTTTTTCGAGAAAAATAGGTAATGGGTTATGAATGACGAAATAATATATTTATCATGTTTTTTTAGTATAACTCAATTACAATATTATTTTTAAAAATTGAATTCGATTTAAATAGGATTAAATAACCTATTATTTGGTTATATTTGTATCACAAAAACTTGAATTTATAGGTTGAAAAATTATATAAAAAAAATAAGGTAGTGTAATATAAGTGTGTGTATATATATTATATATATGTAAAAGAAAGGGACTTTAAATGAAAGTGAGTTGGATCGCCATAACATAACGCGCCTTTCAGAATAAGACCCCACTGATCGGTGAATATTTAATTCTCCCTATGATTTATTTTTGAATTTTTTTATATCAATTTATTCCAATATTTGCCAAAATAAATATTTGACTCAATCGACACCAAATATTACTGATTAAGGTGACATTTCGATTTTTTCTTTGACTTTAGCTTTATTATTTTGGGATTTAAAATTTTTATTTTATAAAAATATCTGTTCCCTTTTATTAATTCGAATATTATTATTGAAAATTATTAAAATCTGCAATTAAATAAATAATATTAATTAATTCATTAAAATAATTATTTTCTAAAAAAATTGTAAATTAAAATAAAATTTCCCATCACCATCGAGCCCATACAGGGCCCATCGTGTGCAATGACCCAACAATCTCAGGCCCAAAGTAAACGGCGAGGGAAGGAATGGAATCAGAAGCTTGTGAAGGTAGGATATTCCGGCGACGAGCTTGTCGGCGATGGCGATGTCTCTGGTTACTCCTTCATCGTTTCTCCTTGTCCCGTTTCACAAACGCTCTCTCATCCGAACATCTTCAATTCCCAGAACTCTAGTTTCTCTGACAACAGAAATCCCCGAGTATTCTCTGATTTCGTCGATTCCTCCGGCGAATTTCCCACTCCGGACAATCCGTTGCGTTTCCGGAGAGGATTCGTCCGATGAAATCGCAGAGTCTCCCTCTCCCTCTACTTCGGTCTCTTCGATCTTCGTGAAAGGTACTCCGATTGGTTGAACTTCTTTTAGCTATCCGATTGCTGCTAATTAGGTTTTTTCCACCTAGGGTTTTGAATTTTCTGAGTACTTGGAAACGTTTGAATGTTCGCAGGGCTTGCGCAGTCAGTGAGTGAAGGGCGCTTAAGAAAGGCTTTTTCGGAGTTTGGAGAAGTTACCAATGGTTAGTCTTTCTCTCACAGTCTGTGTATTCAATTCTGGAACCATAGTTTCAGCTTTGAGTTGGATTTCAACCAAACAAAAAAAAGCTTTGAGTTGGATTCGTGATTCATCTGCACTAGGAATCATATTTGACTGGGTTGCAGATCGTGCTTATGTTATGACTTAGTTGCTAGACTGCTAGGATTAAGTTGAAGGAGGGAGTTCCTGGTTGAATACGAACCTGTGAGCCTCGTTTGATTGTTAAATCGAGAATGGTCCAATAAGTTAGGGTGGTGAAAGGTTGCAGAAACAGCAGATTGTGTCCATGCTCGGGCAGACGATATCCCCCCTCAGTAGTTGATGCGACGAAAGTAAAGGAAGGGACTTTATAATGGATTCAAATGTTGAAGTCGAAAGCCATAGAATTCTGGTCTGAGTTCAGTTTTCAAACATATTTTGATGTAATTCCATGGTTTTCTGGAATTAACTCTATCTACTGTGAGAGACTAGAAAACTACCATCCTTATGTCCAAAGATTTATCTATGGCAGTGAAAATCATCATAAAGAATAGGACAAGACAATCTCTGGGATATGGATACGTCTGGTTTGCGAGGGAAGAGCATGCGCAGATAGCCGCGGAAGCCATGAACGGCAAGGTATGAATTGAGAACTTAATGTGTTATGGATGAATACAATGTTATGATGATGACGCAAGTGTTTCAACATCGCTCTTCTTTGATTTGATTATTGTGGGGCTTTTTTGGTTTAGTTCTTCGAAGGCCGGTTTATTCTGGTTAAACTTGGTCAGCCTGGTTTGTCGTCCGGCCGCCGCAGCAACTGCCGGAGATCGGATTCCGATTCTCTATTTGTAAAACCATAGTTTTACATGATTTTTTTTCCTTAGTGTTTTGGCAAAAGAGGCTTTAAACATGTGTGAGGATTACAAATTACAATGGCTAAAGTCTTTGCCTATGGCTTCTTCCATGCGACCATAATGAAAGATTTTAAAATAATGCATGTTTTTGTTGGTCCAATCTAGATATAAAGTTTGCATATCCTCTTGTAATGTGTAATTAGTGACTCTTAATAAACATTTTTTATTCCTATGGAAAAAACATAGTAAGAAAAAAAATACTATTATATTATATGATTCCCCATAAGAAAATAATGTGATGCACATGGACTGGACAGGGCTTTTAGTATTTCTTTATACTCCTTTGCAAAGGGCTTTGAGTTTGTAATGATTATAAAGATAATTAGAGTCAAATAATCATCAACGTAATTAAAAAAAAAACAACAATAACATGGTATGGATATGTAAGAATATATTCATGTGTCAGTGTTATTAGAAAAAACATCATATTTTGATTTTATTTATCTGATATGAAATTTTATTGTTTTTAATATATACCGGGGAAATTCAATATAGATTTTGATATTTTATATGCCATCGGTGTTACCCCTGAAAAGATATTTTTTGACAAATTTCTAACTTATGGGGCAAAAATGTTAGTCGCCTAAAACTAATAGGGTGTTTGAATAATTACGAGATAATTAAAGTGTATTTCAGTAAATACTTAGATTCGGTTGTAAGACAGATAAGATTAGATCAGATGGGGACGTCAACGATCTGACGGACAGGAAATGCGCCACGTGGTGTAATGAGATGCATCCAACGACAAGCAACAACAAAACTAAGCACATGCACATGGTCGAGTTATATGCAAACTATACAAATCCACTCGTACATGATATATCCAATTATCCATGCATATATTTAATTCAAAACAGAAAATATTGAAAGCACTATAAGAAGAGAATATATACACACACATATATTTGCTATCTCTCCGTATATATCTTTTTTATTTTGATATTACAAGATATTAAAACGTTCTTAAAATTTCCAAAATATTTAAATCATAAATATTCATGTAAAAAATATTCATATATATAAATATATGTGTGTGTGTTTAATCTAGTTTATTTAGTTTTTATATTGTTTTTAAATTAACAATGTACTATGACTTTACGTTGTTTTGGATTAGGAATGTGAATGCCGATTTAATATAATCACCGAAAAAAATTAATAAAACATCCAATAGAATTTCGTGTTTACTCAATCAATTATAGAATGTTTATAACAAGTGATTGGGAATAATTAAATATGATCTGTAAGATAATATATTATTTATAGCAGTATGCTATTTATTGTAGTAAATTATCTCATGATATTCAATCGAAAACGCGTAGATCTTGTAGATTGTCATGAAAAACTCAAATATAGAGAAAAATATAAAATATTGTATATATTTTCGGACAGACTAAAATACTGTGGATTTTTACAAAAGACAGAGGTTTAATATTTGAAGTTTTATGCGTAAGTATAATTATTTTGTTATTAATTGATTAATTCTTTGTAGAATTATCAGAAATAGATAAATAATTCAATGTTCATACACATAAAATTGGATTTTTTTAAAAAAAACCAGGGATAATAATCCTCCTCCATCTTATTGCTCTTTACACTTGAAAGTTTGTAACTTTATATAATATACTCTCTCTCTCTCTCCAAAAGGCTTCAACTTGAAAGCGCTCTCATTCGTTTTCCCCTTCTCTCTCTCTCTCTTTCTTGTGCGAGAGATCCAAAAAGAAACTTGTAAGCTCAGGAAAAAAAAGGTTTAGCATTTTGATTTCGGAGTTCAGAAGCATTAGCTCTTTTCGATTTGTCTCTTCTTTTTATTGATCGGTCTGTTCAGAGGAGAAACAGATATCGATCCTCCGACAAAGGAAAGCTCTTTTTTTTTCCAGATAAATAGAAAAAAAAGTCCATTTCTAAGTTACCCAGAAAGGATTTCCTCGGATTTTCTCGTTCTGGGTTTTTGCTTCTGAAGTCATCCCTCTTCTGACCCCTGATATCAGCGCAAAGAGACGAAATCTCGATTAGGTATTCGCGGGTTTCACCCGGTGAGATAATCGCTTCTGGCCGAAGAGCAGCTCCGATTCTTATTTTTCAATCTCCGTTGTGTCCAGTAATTCCCTGTATTTTTGGAACTAGGGTTTTCGAAAAGCTCTGGTTTTGATTCCAGCACTGCTCTGATCGATCGATCTTGTTTGCTTGGAGTTGGAAAAAGTCTCCGATTCTGCTTTATACTCGATCTGGGTCTTTGCATTTCTGGGCGTTCATCTCGATTTCTCACTGGATCGAAGCTTACCAGTCCGGGTGACATTGGATTCGTTAGTTTCTCAACAGCTTTTGGATGCTCTGTAGCTGAAGATGCAGTTTGATCAGCGCAAAAAGGTCGGTTCGCTTGTTGTCTACCTCTCCCTGTATCGAAATCTCATTCAATTACGTTCAGATTTGTGCGGAATTTTGAGATCCATTATGGTATTTAGGATCTGTAACCGTGCTTGTTTAATGTCGCTGTCTTTTAGTTTGGTCTCAATCTTTGTAGTTGGGAAAACTGATCCAGTCTGACTTTTGTGGCCCTTAAGAATATCTCAAGTCTTTTGTGGCTCTTTTTCTTCTTCCTGTAAAGCTTGGTTTATTGTGTGGTGTGAGTTTGAGGCATTAAGTATTATGGCGTTTTGCTATTAGGAGAGGACATGAACACTTGTCATGTTCTTAGCTAAGCTTATACACCACATACTTTTGTCTGGACCTCAGATGAAAGCTACTAGCTGTGTTGGCATTGATATCTCATGGATTTTGAATTTAATTAAACGCAGATTGATATCGATGAAAATGAAATATTTGAATGTGGATAGCTCTTCACCTGCAATTGATTTTTCCTTTTACGTTTTTACTTTGAGATATAGAATTCAAGGTTTAGCAAAAGTAAGATAACCCAATTCATAGTAAAGTCCATCACTTTACAATCATCACAAGGTTTGCAGGTGAGTAAGCTCTCCACACCAAGATAAATTGTTTTAGCCGATCTGAAGTTGAAGTTTAGCCGGTCTGGAATAGTCTAACAGTCACCTCTAGGTGAAAGCTTATTGCTTTTTATCCACCATTTACCTTTCTGATGTCAGACTATGGACTGGTCGAGTTACGAGCTGCGATTTCTCTTTACCGACTCAGGTTTTCCTTTTAAAAATTTGAATCTAAGTTTTGGGCAAATTGCCATTGTTCTAGGAAAAGATTAGAATCATCAGTTAGTCAGAACGAGTCTAGAGCTCTTTACCTGCAAGTTATCTTTCATCATGTTTAATCGGGGATCGGTTTAATTATGATCTCAATATTTTTTTCTCCAACTGACATCACTTCACTTTCATTTTTTTGGCAGTCATCTATCGAAGTAGATTTCTTCACAGAATACGGTGAGGGAAACAGATACAGAATAGAGGAAGTGATAGGTAAAGGAAGCTATGGTGTTGTCTGCTCTGCCTATGACACACACACCGGAGAGAAAGTCGCGATCAAGAAAATCAATGACATATTTGAGCATGTCTCTGATTCAACTCGCATACTTCGAGAGATCAAACTTCTCAGGATCCTCCGCCATCCAGACATTGTTGAGATCAAACACATCTTATTACCGCCTTCCAGAAGGGAGTTTAAGGACATTTACGTGGTTTTCGAGCTCATGGAGTCTGATTTGCACCAAGTTATTAAGGCAAACGATGATTTGACCCCCGAGCATTACCAGTTCTTCCTATACCAGCTTCTTCGAGGACTCAAGTATATACACACAGGTATATGTTACAACTATGGCTTTAGAGAATCTCATGTATTTTTTTCCTTTTTCATATCTTGATTCATGCAGATTTTTTAAATTTCTCTGAAACTACTTTTTTTGGTGGTATTTTCTTCAGCAAATGTCTTTCACCGGGATCTTAAACCCAAAAACATATTGGCAAATGCTGACTGCAAACTCAAGATCTGTGATTTTGGGCTCGCGAGAGTTGCTTTCAACGACACACCTACTGCAATATTTTGGACAGTGAGTTTCTTGAATTTATCTCTCATGTAAAATGGAAAAACGCCCATTTCTTACAATATTTATCGAAAGGTTTCCTTTTTCTGGTGACGAGTTCCAACTCGTTCTATTGCTTTGTGACTGCAGGACTATGTAGCAACTCGATGGTACCGGGCTCCGGAACTATGTGGGTCATTTTTCTCCAAGGTATTCATGATTTTGTTTACATTTCTTAATTTTTTTTTCAGCTCTTCTGGTTGCCATCCGCTGCATCATGAAAATGATGCCTTGTTTTGTCTCTGTTACCTTCTATGTATTTGTCAAGGAAAAGAGAAACACATTATAAGTTTGGACACAGATGAATTATAATTTTCTCCTCCCAATTGTCCATCATACAAAATGTTCGATTTTAATTGTTCCTTTTTATTTATTTTTCAGTACACTCCGGCGATAGATATATGGAGCATCGGGTGCATCTTTGCAGAACTCTTGACAGGGAAACCTCTTTTCCCAGGTAAAAATGTAGTCCATCAGTTGGATCTGATGACTGATCTGTTAGGAACTCCATCTGCAGAAGCCATTGGAAGGGTCAGTGTTTATCATAATGTAGTTTTTCCCTCTTTTTCCCACTTCATTTAATACAAACTGACTACATTCTTTTCTGTTCTTCTTTCTGAATGATTTTTAGGTACGCAATGAGAAAGCTCGTAGATATCTGAGCAGCATGAGGAAGAAGAAATCTGTTCCTTTTTCACATAAGTTCCCGAATGCTGATCCCCTCGCTCTTCGTCTTCTGGAAAGAATGTTGGCATTTGAACCCAAGGACCGACCCACAGCAGAGGAGGTGCTTCACACATTTATTTACTATTCTAATTATCATATAACATTTTCGGTTCTATCTCGTCGAAACCCTTTTCTTCTTTTTTGGTTTTTTCGCAGGCACTTGCTGATCCGTACTTCAAGGGTTTGGCCAAAGTCGAAAGAGAACCCTCTGCTCAACCTGTCACAAAAATGGAATTCGAGTTTGAGAGGCGGAGGATCACGAAAGAAGACGTGCGTGAGCTCGTGTACAGAGAGATTCTTGAGTACCATCCCAAGATGCTGAAAGAGTACTTGGAAGGATCAGAGCCGACGGGCTTTATGTACCCAAGGTACTGTCCTGCTCATACTCTTAAGGCTTGTGATTCGGTTTATGATGCTTTAAACATCGTATGTACGATCTGCAGTGCCGTGGATCATTTCAAGAAACAGTTTGCTTTCCTCGAGGAGCACTACAAGAACGGAACTTCGGGTGCTCCACCCGAGAGGCAGCACACATCATTACCAAGGTTATGATCATGCTGGGTATAAGCTATCAAGTTAAGAGCTTTTATATGATTTTGGTGACACTTTTTTTTTTTTTTTTTGCGAATGCAGGGCATGTGTTTTGTACTCTGATAACAATCACGCGGTGCAGAATTCCGCTGAAGTTACCGACAGCCTTTCCAAGTGCCGCATAAGAGAAATAGAGAGGCCGCATGTAGACAGGAGGGTTCCTATCCACGTTCCTCAGGCGAACCAAGGTGGTTTGTTCTTCTCTTTCCGTCTTTCCCTTGTTCTTGTTGCAAATAGGCTCGATCCAAGATCGAATCAAAACCCAACCTTTAGTATCTTAGGAGGATCAATGAATTTGGTTCACCTAATGGGACGGGATGAAAGAAGTGTGAATTGCAACGGGATTCTGCACCGTGTAACAGGACGGGATGAAATACCAAGAGTGTCAACTATGGAAAAATTGAGTCGTAACAGGATGACCTGGCATTCTGTGTACCATATTGGTGTTGTTAGCAACATAGATAAGGGTCTCTTTATCGCAATATATAGTTTCAGACAAAACTGTTAACATGCAAGTTTTTCGGTGATGACTTGAATTATCAATGTGTTACAAATACATTTCTGCTCAGAAACTGTTAAGAAATGATATTAGAAGATAAAATGTTCTGAGTACCTTTGTCTGTATCTGAACCAATGCTTGTGAATGCACACAGCAGGAGCAGCTAGGCCCGGGAAAGTCGTTGGATCAGTATTACGCTACAACAACTGCGGCATAGCAGCAGCAGGCACTGAAGCTATTGAGCAGCAGCGTAGTAGGATGGTCAGAAACCCGGCATCAAACTGTTCCTACCCGAAAAGGACTCAGCCATGCAAAAATGACAGAGGAGAGGATGAATGTCCCGAAGGGTCAAACAGGTTGCAGCCAAAGCCACAGTATGTTGCACGTAAAGTGGCTGCAGCCGCGCAAGGTGGCCCTGTGAACAACTGGTATTGAGGCCGTTCTCATCCTCAGCTGGCTTAAAGTTTGTTCCTTTCTGGTCCAAGAATGTCTCTGCTAAAGCTTCACTTCACGTCCGAGGGCAAAAATCGAAAGCCCCCTTCGATTGTTTCAGCGGTTGGGATGAGACTCGACAAAAGAGCAAGAAGATGATGAAGAGAACTGGTTAAAAAGACAATTAAACTAGTTTCCATCGATCCTGTCCTGTATTTGTTCGCAATAGCTTCTTTCGTTCTGCAGAAATGCAAAGACCGTGGAAGTTTACTGTTATTAAGAATTCCAAATATAATTCGACTTTCGAGATTTTTCTCTTGAAAAAGGTCTAACAACGAAATCACTACACATGAGACGAGACAACGCAATAAAAAAAAAACCACTCAAAAAAGACCATTACGCTTACAAAGTTCCATCTTTTCACAAGACAAAAGCACAAATCTTCTGCCCTACAATCTCTCTCTTCTCTGTTTTGTTCCCCAGTCACCATATATCCCATGTTTCTGCAGAGAAAATAGCCTGGGAATCGATCAACGCAGCCGCTGTTTTACCCGTCTTCCATTCGCATCACAGCCATCGACCAACACCTCCTCCTTCGGATACACGGATGCTGCCATTCGATGCTCCCCCAGCCTCGCCACGTGCTCCAGTAGCTCGGTTAGTAAAGTCGGGCAGCTTTCCTTCAGATATTCAAAACCCTCTGTCTGCATCACGGCTGCTAAAAACAACAGGATATTATGCAACTTTTTTTCAGATTCAAAGATATGCAGATGGGTGTAGAATACAAGAATCAGATCCAATTGGAAAGAAATATATTTACCCTTAAGGTGTTGGGGTGCTGAGATGAATTTGAGACACACCGCTTTCAGCTGTAAACAATGATGCTGCTCTGCGAGCGCCAAAGTCGTTGTGACAGAGTTTATGGAGAGCCCTTCACGGAGTTTGGTCTCGCATATTGCTCGGAGCCGGTCAAGAGCATAACGGTCTGCAGCTGCGAGTAAATGCTGAGCCACAAGAGTGGTAGCCCATAATGCATCTGTGCCCATTATCTTTTCCATATCAGGCAACTCATCCCAGTAGATGAAATGGAGCAACACCTGCAAAAAAAAAACAACACAAATGAATTGCCCAGTAAGCAACTTGTATTATCCAAATCTTAACAAACAGACCCGAGTCTTAAAACGAAGAAAGACTTATGCATCATTTGGAACATGGAGTAAAGTATGCCAAGGGATTCAAACACTAAAACTACCAGCTCAATCTCTCCAAGATCCTAAAGATCAAATTTGCTCACTGAAATATAGATAATATAGCTGCTTCTACTAAAAATTATATGAAAACGAATTTAACAACGCAACCACCTACGGAAACTGCCTCCATTGTGTTACATCACAGGAAAATGGATACATCGCAGCACGATGACTCGGGCAAAGAGGTTGATCAATCAAACAACAGACTTTCAGATCATCAGCCAAATACACATTCATGGAATCAGGAAGAGAAGCAGAAAGATAGAACCTTATCCCGGAAGAGTAAAATTTGTGAACAGGAACAGCGCCCCAGGAGAAGATCCCGGATGGAACTTTCATGAATAGAAAATCCTGTATGACACCACAATCACTCACCCAAGAAAAAGGCACGTAACCAACAAAGCTATCTATTCCTAGAAGACCTCAAAAGACCTGGGACTTTAAATAACAGCCCGATATGATAAAGCCACAAACTTAAAGTTCTACTTAAGTATTCCAGCGGAAATTAGTTTTATCCCAGAGAGAAAACGATGGATAGAGAAATAAAGTTAGAACCTTGAAAATGGGGGCTTCCATGTCGTCTATTTTTATGCATTGGGTGTTTCGGTCTTTCAATGGACCAAAGAGCTGTGCCCTGAAAACAGGGGAGCGGGCTGCAAAAACCAACTTGTGAGCAGAAAATGTTTCTCCACCAACTTCAAATGTTACATCTGCTCCCATCCCGCTTTCCAGAAGCTTGCCTAAGTGCTGACCCAAGTCAGATGGCGGCACACGGATAGTGTAACTCATCGGTCCTTCTGTGCGTGACTTCACCACACCAACACAGCACCGTACCAACATACAATCGTCTTTGACATAGTCTGATGCATCTAAAAGGTTCCTCTTGAAAAAACGCTTGTATCCCCTGAAACATGCCCCGGAACATCATTAGCCATGCCACGAGAAGAGGTTGCAACCATATCACAGAGACATGTCGGAGATAACAGACTCAACTAGCTTAATCGTGAAACAAGAAACAGAAATCCATCGGAAACCAATCCATAGCATTAGAGTATTAGGTTTCCAATGCTCTCAGTACAAATGTTGAATCATTTCCGATGTAAGCATAGACATAAAACAGCACAAGATAAAGCAAAAGGGAATTATACTACTCACTCGGCTACAATTGAAAGCGGTAACTAAAGGAGAACTGGACATACCACATACTTCCACGATACTTGAGAGTATAAGGTCCGCTCTCGAGAGCTCTGCCGAAATGGCTATGCACCTTGTGCCTCTCATTACCGCTTTGATCCACGAGCGTGAGCTCGAACAGTGCCTTCACATCCGCGCCTTCGCTCGCGAGCGCGATAAACATAGAAATATACGCAGCGTTGTCCTCCGGGCTCTTCCCGTCAGGGTAGAAGTAGATGGCCCACGAGTAACCGCCGACCACGAACGAGTCGGAGGTGACGTATTTGCCTATGCCCATCCCTTTCAAGAGAGAGTAGCCGTTGATCTTGAATTCGTGAGAGCCATTGACGGTTTCCGTGCGAGACGTCGAGGCGGTGAGCGTCGGGCTTGAAGATTTCGAAGATCCGGGAACCTCCCTGTAAACCCTAATTGTGCCCATCAACAAGACGGGGTCTTCGATCGCGAGCTTCGATGGAATTGAAAAGATGGGCAATCTTCTTTACCGGACAGGATCGACGGGCAGGTGTCAAGCGTCCGAATTGGAGAAGAAAGCCGTGATTTTCCAGATTCAGAGACGAAATCAGGGTTTCGAATTTAAGGGAAAAATTAGGCTTTGGGGGGAAAAAGCAAACCTAATCAGAGATTTAGAGAAAACAGAACTGAGAGTGATAATCTCCGGAAATCGGGGGATCGGAGGAGATAGGTATCGTGGCGAAGAAGATGACGTTCGGTCGAAACGAAACGAAAAGAGATCGAGAAGAAGCTCAAGATCGGTTTAATACAAACCCTAATTGCACAAACGTAATGGAATATCGGTTTAATACAAACACATTTACGTGCAAACCTTAATATACACGTAACGTATCGAAATATGTATTTATATAGTCAGTAATATAATATTTTTTTTCTGTTCTTAAATCCCGACCGACTGAACCTTCTAAAAATGGTGCATCAACTTAGATAAATAATTGTTGAGCTACGGTCATCTAGGAATTTACATTTGTGCTTTTATATGATCGATTGGTAAAGTTCAATCTTTTTTTACCGGATTCTACCGAAAACTCGTGTTTGGATACCGAGAAAGTGCAAAGAAAATAGACAAGGCCACACTAATATTATACAGACTGTATCGTGGTGATGAACGAGAACGGTGTGGTTTACGAGGAAGAAAACTCTTCTGGAACCAGATGGGGATACGGTGTTGTGCGATTGCAGGAATGATACATGACGATGATGATGATGATGATGATCTAACTAAAGATTCTCTAAGCTCTGATATTACATTACATCCTAATGATTCTAGAATCATGAACATGAACTTTCCGACAGAGAGAACAAACATGTCATCTTCGTTAAGCCAAGGGATGCATTACCCAAGGAAGAAGCGCATCCATGGCCGCCGCCTTCTTTTTGCAGCAGCAGAAGTTGACAAAAGGGTTTAGGATCTCATCATCTTCATTCACAAACCAAGACTTCATCTTCTTCAGGAGCTGATGCAAATCCTACTGTTAAAATCTGAAGAAAAACCCTCATCTCAATCTGTAAAGATCAAACATCAGGAGAACAGCAAATTAGGGTTTACAGCAACAAACCTCACCTAATTCCAGAAAATTTCATTTGATGCTTCCTAATAACGGGAAAACTAGATTCGGATAACTCCATTTCTTTGGCCCGAAATGTCATTTTTTTTTTTGGAAAAATACGACAGAACCCAGATCAGGATACGATCCACAACGCCAGAAATGTTGAACCTAGCGACAAAGATTGGATTTTTAAGAGATAATCAAGATGATCTTACTTTTACTAAATTCCAGCCAGTTGTTCATCTCTGCCAACACAGTTTCTTCCCTCCCTCGCGCATGATTTCATACGCAAGCTTGTACTTGTCCAGAGACGATGTGCCGAACTCTATGTACTTTGTTGCAGCCTCTCTCAGGCTCCATACCATCAATGTCTTGAGATCCTGAGAACTCACACCCGATTCCACGTCTCTTACAAAACCAAACTCCGCATTCTTGGTCCAGCGGTGTAGTATATACTGAGAAGGCAGTTCTCGTATGTCTAAGAGATTGAACACCTTCAAGATATGCCTGCAGAGCAGTCCCTCATATTCGAACATCTGACAACTGCAACTCGTGTTGATATTCAACCCACTGAAGGTCACTGCATGCTTCTCATTCTCGTTCCCGCATTTTTTCACCAGGAACCTGCTGATGGATCCTTCCTCATAGGTTTTCAACCCGAGATAGTTATATGATTGGACAAGCTCGTTCTGGAAAATCCTGAAGATGGTGAGCGTGTACAGCCTTCTGCATTGTTCTTCCACGGGTTCTTTTGTCTGCAGAAATGGCTGCAGGTTATACGAATTGAAATCCTCTTTCCTTTCCTCCTCCCGCCGTTGCTCAAGCCCTTGCTCGTATCGCGAGATGAACTCCCTGAGAGGTGTTAGAGAATTCAAAGAAGTGCCAAAGAACGGTTCCACATTGCCATTTACTGGGATTCCGCCGAAGAAAGTGCCCCTTAGATAAGCTGGAACCCAATTATCACGCTTTTCATACATTTCTCTGAGCCACATATTGTCTCGCAGGCCATATTTGTTGACGAGAGCATTCCAAATTGTGTCAAACTCAACTGTTGTCTGCGTCTGGTATATACACTTATCGTACTCATACTTGAATTCATTAGGGAAAGGCCTCAAATTTTCTCGTTCATTGGCTTTGATTTGCCAGACTGAGTATCGGTGATGGGTCCCAGGGAAGACTTGAGCCACAGCTTGCTGGATAGCCAAGTCTTGATCAGCTACAATGGACTTTGGACGGCGACTTGACATGGCATGAAGCCATGTCTGAAATAACCAGGTGAAAGTCTCCTTCGATATGTCAGAAATAAGGGCACACCCAAGAAGCACGGGTTGCCTGTGGTGATTAAACCCGACAAATGTAGCAAACGGGACAGAGTAGTTTCCTTTCCTGTATGAAGTATCGAAAACGACAGCATCGCCAAACTGACTGCAGGCAAACCTCGCTCGGCTGTCTGCCCAGAAAATGCTCATACAGCTGCCACTGCTATCTAGTTCAAGAGCATAGAAGAATCCCATGTCCTCAGTCTGTCTGGTTTGAAAATACTCTAGAAGAACTGAATACCATTCCTTGCCAATCATGTTTTCTCGGGTTTTCTTGATGTGGTTGCTGAAGACATTTAATTCAATAAGATCCACAGAATCTAATCCTCCTGTTACGTCCTCTGTTATCCTTTTCATACCCACATTCTTCTTTCCTGGTTCAAGCTCGTGGTTATGATCTTTATTGAGACGATCCACTATCCAACCTTCAGAGTCCTGCCTTTTGATCCTCATGAAAGCTCCACAGCCCATTCTTGAAGGATGCTGAAATCCTTCTTTTGAGCACACAAATCGTCTAGACGTGATTGATCCATCGGCTTTTGAACGGAACAATTGACCAATCCGAACCCTAAAACCCACAACTTCAGCATACGCCTGATAATACTGGCATGCTTCATTAGCCGAACTGAACTCCAAGCCTGTGTATGGTTCAGCGGCATTGGGCTGTGTTTGCACATCACCACCATCTCCTGCCCCTTTGAAGCGTTTGAAAGAAATTACACCAGATGGGCATGACCGTGCTTTATCAGACTCATCGATAACTTTCATCTTGGGTCTATGTGGAACTGATAACGCTAACTTTATAGGAGCTGGATGTCTCTTACTTACCACCGGGAGCCGAGGAGTCTCCTCAACTTGACCTCCGAGCTCATGATTGTGCTCCTTCTGGATTTGGTCAAGAACCCATTTTCCAGTATCACACCTCCGTACCCTGATGAAGGCAGAACATCCAGTCCTAGAATTCAGCTGAAAACCCTCCTTTGAGCAGACAAACCTTCTCGATGACACTGTTCCATCTGTCCTTGACCTATACAGCTGACCTGTCCTAACCTTGAAACCCGTACGCGTAGCATAAGAATTGTAGAACTCCCTTGCCTCGTCAGCAGAGTCGAATTCTAGACCCACGTATGGTTCAACTCCCGAGTCCCCTTCTTCTTCACCTATCCCATTGTTATTGTTCATAACCCGTACCATGCCTAATGGGTATGCTTTCACAACCATGCTGTTCCCACAATTCAGACTTGCAGGCTCAGTATCTGCACTGCATCGATCCAAAGTAGGAAACAATAACAAATATAAATAGTTATAAACTACTCGGGGACATTGGAATCGACACAATGCTAATTGACTCTAAAACCTGAACTGAACATTCACTACAGCTATGCACGAGTCTCATGAGCCTAGACAACACATGAACTAGGGATTTGCCGCTTGAAGTACAGAAATTGCCAAAATGAGCACAGATAATAAACGTTCGAGCTACACGAAAGAATTCACCCAAAGCAGATATAACATACAACGCTCATACTGATAAACACTAGAGATTTTGGCAGAAAATGTTTTTCCCTAAGTGTAGATCTCCAATCATTTGCTCTTCTTTTGTTTGCAGGACGCCAAACAGAAAGAAAGTGAATGAACAAAAGAAAACGCCCAAGCGAAGCAATGAAGAAGAAAGCGGATCAAACACGCAGCGAACTGCAGCTAGATCAAAGCCATCGAGGATTTGCATCGAACAAGACAAACACCAAACGAATCAAGCACCGGAATAGAAATCATCTCCGCCAGAAGGAAAGAAAAAACACAATCCACGCACAAATCAGCTACAGTCTCTTCGAAGATCACCTCTCCATCTTCCGTCGAAGCGACCGAAACCACCGAATCAGAGCGAAGCACGAAGCAAACCCAAATCCAAACCCTCCCTTAACTTGACGGCGATTGCGAGATAGCTTGCGACCCAACTCTTCGCCGATTGGACCCACTCCAGGGCTTCAATTTTCGACCTTCCCCATTCTTTTTGGCGGGAAATTGAAGAATAATTAGGGATTTCAGCGAACACGACAGAGAGAAACTCAGAGCAGAGAGACGGGAGAGGAGAGAGAGAGGGCATACCCTTCTTATTTATCCACCGATTTGACCAAATTATAGATTTGATGTAATAAATTGTTATTTATTAAATTAATGTTTTTTTTTTGTTCTCAAAGGACATGGGCTCCAACTCCATTTAATGAAGCCCCTCTCTTTCCTCTTTCTCCAAACCTTTTTTTACTGTGTTAACAAAAAGCCCTACCTACATCTCATCGGATCGGATTACTGGAGAAATTGGGGATCAAACTAGGGTTCCTGTAAAGTAATCTAATTTACTCTTGGATCACCAGCTAATCTTCGTCCTAGGTTCTGCGTACGGTTTCAATGCGAGTTTGAGTTCTCGAGTTATTTGGAGTTGCGAATCAGAGAATCGATTTGAGACAAAAGTCAGTGAAACGCCATGAATAGAGCTCCTCTCCTTCCGTATGTTCTTAGCTTCTTCAGGCATCGTTCTCGTCCGAATCTTAATGCCCGGATACGAAATCTATCTGTCAACTCTGGATATGATGGTAACTTTAGGGCCGAAGAATGGAAATCCATCGGCGGTGGAAGCGTTTCGCCGGAAATTAGTCGAGGAACCTGAAAGGAAATGGCGAAAACGTCTCCGAGATCATGAGGGATAACCCGAGGTGGGAGCAAAATCTGGTACCTGAGTTTCCTTTTTTCTAAACTAATTACGCAGATCCCTTGCTCTTCCGGTCGACAGTT
>NW_010970490.1:3249726-3257902 GCF_000463585.1 Tarenaya hassleriana | reverse complement strand
AAACTAATTACGCAGATCCCTTTCTCTTCCGACAGCTGTTGAAATCCCAATGTGCTTCTGTCTCTGTGGTTCTGGCTGTGTTATGATTACTCCTGACCCATCTCCTCTAATCTGTTCTCTGATGCGCTTTTGGATGCAGATGCGGCGAGAGCTGCGAAATGTTTCTGGATAGTGCTAGTCATAGCTCCGAGCCGGCTTCTTAGGAGTATTACGTGAAGTGTCTGTGTGAAGAAGGGTTTATGGAGAAAGCTATGGAAGTGCTTTTTGGAATTTTACCAAGAAATGATGGAATCTGGTGTTGCATCTGATGTTAAACTCGAGTCTGTTGGATTTATGATTCAAGCTTTTTGCAATAGCAGGCAGGTTACAAGAGGCTATGAGCTTCTGAAACAGGTTTTGGACACGGGATTGGACCCGGAAATGTTTCATATAACATGTTTGGTTCTGTCAGATGAAGAATTACGCCAGAATGTTGGAAATTCTTCATTCGATGATAGCAAGAAAACATATCAGGGGACCCATAAATGGACTTTGTAAGAAAAAGAAGCGGCTTGAGGCTGATCGGGTGTTCAATGGTCTCAAAAACGGAGGATATGCACCTGATAAGGTCTTCATGTACGCCACAGTGATCCATGGCCTGCTGCTGGTTTGGTGATGCTAGGAAACATGCTTCGCAATGATGAACAGTGGGATGCAACCAAACGTGTTTACTTACAGCGCGATTCTACACGGGTACTGTATCGATTCTGAGCATGTCTATGAGCTCTACAAATGAGATGTGCAAAAGGGCTATGGAGAAACAACAGTGACCTGCAGTGCAATGATCTCATGATTCTGCCCACATAGAAGATCAGACGACACAACTGAGATGTTGAAGAAAATGTCTGAAAACAGGTTTCACAGCTGATGCCATCACATATAACTCTCTGATCCAAGGCTTCCGCAAGGAAAGGAAACTCGACAAAGGCATGAAACTTGCTCAACGAGCTCGCTCAGCAGAGGGAATGAACTTGCTGACGGGAATCCCAGAGGATAATAAAACCAAACCAAAACAGATGACTTTTGAGAATCTGATAGTGTCTGATTCAGATGCGGCCAAGGGTCGGCTCAATTTTTGCAGATTTGTATCTTCTTTTGGGGAAGAAGCAATAAAGGTTTATTCTTTTCCAATGTGAAGAACACACGACAGAGCAGAAACACTGCATGGACTTTATATATTCATAGATCACAGTAAAGCATACACCTGTGCGTATCGTGAAGAAAAAGAATCATTTTAATGTGCAAATCCCACACAGGTATGTGCACGTTAACAAGCCCTATATATGAGACTCTGACACATGAACCAAACATCAAACTTTGCGGTTCTTGATCACAGAAGAATCTTGTTTTAGCAAACAACTTCCACTGCATCACTAATCTGTTGATATGACACTTGAATTCAATAACTGACTATGCAATTCTTGTTCAGAAAAGGGATTCGTTATCGTTTTGTTGATTCATCATCATCTCCATTTTCAATGTCCCAGCTCAAATCCTCTCCTTCGTCTGCAACAATGATCCTGTTACGCCAATCAGCTTTCTCGCCACTCCCTTGGGAGGCAACCGAGTCCCTCCTCTCCTCATTGCTCCCAATATCGTCTTCAAGCTGATCCCACCCGAGATCTTCGACCTCGGGTAACGAGGGTTGTGTTGAGACCACTGAGATATCGCTGTCCTTGCATGAAGAGTCTCTGCTCTCCAACTTCTCCATCAACACCGCTTTTTCTGGATCTCTCTCCTCGTCTTTGTCAATTGCCTTTTCTTTCAGATTCTCGTTCGCAGTTGAAGGGTTGTCATTTGAGTTGCATTTCGGCAAAGACCCATCAGTCTCATCTTCATCGTCGTCGAAATCCCAGCTTAGATCCTCTTCTTCTCCAGAAATCGCTCTTTGCACAAGCTTAGCTCTAGCTTCTTCTGCTTGCTGAAGCTTATGCACCCTATAGAAGTACCTACACCAGAATGTCTCGGCATCCACTTCCGCAGGCATTATCTCATCGTAAATCTCTTTCACGGACTTGTTTTCGTTTATCAGATCATCAATTTCGTTGCTTTTCTCGACTACCTTAAACCCCAATTTCCAATTCTCGAAGTCCTCTGAGTCATCAGGCTCTCTGCAATACGTGCCTCTATCAGATTGAACCGCAAGCAACTGCATCTCAAAACGACTATACGGTTTCACAACTAAACCCTGACTACTACTACCAGCAACATCAACACGATAGCCGGAAGAATCCAGACCAGAATCTTCCGATGAAGATGCGAGAGATTCCCTACCGTGGGAGATGATCTGGGCCGTTGATTTCCAGACGGAGGCACCGATATCGTCGATCGCCTGCCCCACCGACTCTAGCGACTCCTGGGCAACGGACGCTCCGATCTCGAGGGACTGAGGTAAGTCCTTGACGGCACGCGAGGCAACTTCACGGATTATGGAGGTCTCCTTCTTCAACTCAGATCCAAATTCCTCGAAATCACGGCGGTAGGAACCGATCACAGACTCGGATTTGGTCGCTAAGGTTTTGATCAGACCGCCGAAGCTCCACGAAGGCGAAGGATCCGGGTCCGCCAGATCGCAGTCGGGCGGATCAGGCTGTGGGTGATCGTATTCGGAGAAAACGGATTTGAAGAGATCCATAGAAAATTGGGGAGATGGGAGAGAAAATAGGGTTTTGGAGGGCGGGATCGAAGAAGGTGAAGCCTGTATGGAACAATGAACAGACGGCCCGCATCGATCAATGGAGACACCGAGAGGCGAGAGAGAGTATTCCCACATTTATATATTGTCCATTGGTGGAAAAAAAATGGAAAATAAATAAATAAATCCACAATGGTGTAGTCGGTGGCGTGTATTTATATTTTCTATATATATATATATCAGTTGTATTTGAGAGGGCACAAAAAATGGCTTTGTTTTAGTTGGGCCCATAGGATATATATATATATATGGGTCTAAGTTGGCCCAAATAATGTCCATACATATTACCTCCGATTCTAGCATTTAAATTTTGAAATTACCATATATTATATAGTTATTTGACCTTTTTATCTATAGTTAGTGGTGGGAGAATAAATTGTAGAGAGAAATCCATAAAAGCATGGTTTTCAAACACTTTATAATATTTTCGTTGCCTCTTACTAACCCTTATAATTTAGGTGTTCTATAATTATTCACGTTATGTAATCAATCCCCATTTACCATTAATATATATATATATAAGCACATGTATTGCAGTTCTAGTGGTCAGTAACAGTCTCTCCTTCGTAAGAGGTTGAGGGTTCGAAATCAGTAGAGGATGAACTTTCCCTTGAACTAGTTAGCGTTGGTTGATTTATCTGCTCTACACGGTTTACGGGCTATTTTGCAGGGTCAAGGTTACTGTCGATATACCGACTGTCTGGTCTGGGAGAGGTTGGGGCAGTCGGGATCCGGTTCGAAGGGTCGTACGACGGGTTCCTACCGTTATAAAAAAAACACGTATTGCATATTTAAATTAGGGGTGGACGTTTCGGGAAACGGTTCGGGTTCGGGACAGAATGAATCGGTTCGGTTCTTTCAGTTTTACAAAAATATATATCAATCGGGTTTTTTATTGTATTCGGTTCGGTTCGGTTCGGTTTCGGTATCGGTTCCGGGTTTTATTAAAAAAATGATAGATTTCCTTTAAAAATATTCGGTTTTTCGGGATTTTTAAAGTTCGGTTCGGTTCCGGAAAAATTTGGTTCTCTAAAAATGGTACCGTTCGAGAAATAACAACGGTTTCGGGTCGAGAAAAATAGCGTTTTAACGGTTCGGTTCGGTCCGGTTCTGAAGAATCGAACCGAAACGCCCAGCCCTAATTTAAATAGATTTGTCCAAATATACCTAAATTTTTCGAACATATATATATATATATGCGCACACACCATGATTTTGGGTCATACATATATCAAATTACATTTTGTATCTTATAAAAATGTCAAAATTCAAGGTTTTATTCCCATCAACTATGATCAATTCCTGTAACCATATCCGTAGGCTGTATCCGAAATTTATGATTATTTACCTTAGAGATACGTGTCTTACATAGATGTCATGGATTAGGTGGAAAAAATGTAAATTATAGAATAAAATTGTATAATTTTCATGGATTAAATAAATATCAAATCCCCGTATAAAAAAAATTACAAGTTATTTTTCTGTTGACAAAATTTATGGAAACCGTAGGGAATAAATAAATAAATGTGAAGAACCCTTTGACCAGGACAGAGGGTTTAGGAGAAAAATGATGGCCTCCATGCTTTCTCCCCACCTTTAAAATAAAATAAGATTGAATCAAATCTCTTGAAAGTCTCCCTATTCATTTTACAAAAGTCTTGCAATAATAATGTCTTGCTGGCTTTTGCCCTAAACGACAAGCAGATGACGCATGCTTACGCCATCACGTCTCATTATTGTCGCAAGTGGTACTTTTTTTTAAAATAAAATAAGAAACAATCAAATGAGATTTATCTGCTACGAAATACTACTGATTTTATAGTTTATGAAATCACGATTTAATTTAATAAAAAAATATATTTCTTTAAAAGTTTCGTATATTTTGTGATCAATTTTTTAAAAAGTTTATTAGTTTGGTATAATAAAAAAAATGGTAAAATAATCGTATTGTTTACATGTAATTGCACAAAAACTATTTAATTGTGAAAATAAATTTAAACTGATAAAATAAAGTAAGGAAACGTTGGGGCTGAATTTGAGAATAATGCATGTATGCATGCATGCATGCGCTCATCGCCATGGAGTGTGAATGATTTCTTGCGTGGAGAAACCAAAAGGGTCCATTAGATTATATTATATTAACGGGTTCATCTTTATTACTATTATTTATCTTCCGACACAGAGAATATTAATTAAACAAATAACTAACAAGCACGGGGGAATGATATGCCTCGAATTCCAAGATTGCTTCACCCGCGGATCATATATACGTATACATATATATATATATATGTGTGTGTGTGTGTGTGTGTGTGTAAAGTTTCGAGCAACCCACAAATCGATATAGATTTTGGATTTGGTCTTGTGCTCGAGGCACTTTTTCAGCGCCAAACAAATCCTTTCTATAAATCAATTTAACTCAATATCTATTTTGGATGAAAGAAATAAATAACTGAATCATATTTCAAATGCATACATTATGTTATAACTGAATCCTAGCTAGAATATAGGGACCAATCAGATGTATTATATCGTATATATGTGTAAATTAGATATGTAGATATATATATCGATAATAAGTTTGAAATACATGTATGTATGGATATCATCAAAATTCCATTGTGAAGTGGACGATATATATTAATTTTGATTAATAATATGTCAAAGTGGATATGGAAGCATAACATGCAATGCAAGTCCTAGCATTTGAAATTGTTTCACATGCGTGCAAACGCGAGTGGCGGCTTCGATTAAAAATACGACATCCCCCCCCCCTCCAAAAAAAATGACCTAAGTAGGGACAGAATGTTTTTTTTTAAATGTTAAATACGCTTTCTAATGAAAGTGGGCCCTCCCATGTTTGCCCTCAAATTAGGGGACAGACACTTCCGATGATGTTGCTGTGGGTCCCACTTTGAGAATGCTGTCGTTTTGTGGGCCCACGCGTCGGTAACGCTTGCTAAATGCTCAACTAATAAGAGTCAAAACAAAATGTTTTAAAAGATTACTTGGCTCTTTTGATTTTCGATCCTTTATATACTTATCCGGACATCTCATATATACATGTTGATATATCTATATGTACATGTACATGTGTTAGTGTTATGGATAAATGCTGGACATTGATGGAGCTCGCGTTAGCGGGTTCGATCTGGATTTCGATCGGGGATGGATATAAAACGTGTGCGTACAAAATAGTACGGAAAAGAATATCAAATTATTATTATTATTATTATTATTATTATTATTATTATTATTATTATTATTATTATTATTATTATTATTATTATTATTATTATTATTATGTGTTTTGTTATTATTATTATTATTATTATTATTATTATTATTATTATTATTATTATTATTATTATTATTATTATTATTATTATTATTATTATTATTATTATTATTATTATTATTATTATTATTATTATTATTATTATTATTATTATTATTATTATTATTATTATTATTATTATTATTATTATTATTATTATTATTATTATTATTATTATTATGTGTTTTGGTGTATTGGGAATAAGAAGTAAAGACAGAGATTTTTTATGGCATGGACTGTGTTCGGTTGACCTTGGTCATATATATATGATCTAGTCAATTTTTTAATCTAAAATTGCAGAGATTTTGGATTTAAATATATGGCTGTATATTCTATTTTGGTTTGTGTTTTTTATATTCTGAATCATATGTTTATAAGATTTAAACGTATTTAATTATCAATAATAACATATTCCCCACGATACGAGTAAAGAGAGTGACCATTCTATCCGATCTCTAAAGAATTCATCAAATGGTATTATTGCATGTAAAGGAGAAAGATGGAGAATTCAAAAATACTTTTAGGTTAAAATAAAATAGTAAAAAAAATAATTAAGTATTTGGAGGGCGGATGTAATTATGAAATAAAATAGAAAATGGGGGATTAATGGTGAAAGAGAGATTAATGGTGGGTGAGGTGCATGCGCGTGCTGCTGAAACACATGTGGGATTTTTCTCATAATGTATATATATGCATATATATATATATACATATGCTTACTACTGCTCCTTACCCAACCTTACCATTAATATTTATTTCCTACTCAATTAATTTTACATTTCACTTTCATATATATACATACATACATATATATATACACACACACATCCGATTTCATAGTATGATTGAAAAAAATAGTAGTATTTATAATAATGAATATAAGCCAATGTTCAAATGTATTTATAACAACCAATTCATAATCGAACCGAACTAATATAATATTAATGAATCCGGAACAATTTTTTTTTTAAAAGGGTTGGATTTTAATTGTCTAAAAATAAATTAATAGAAATCTAAGTGAAACGTATATTAAAATAATTTAAAATTTAATAAAAGTGAATTATTGAATACAAACCAAATCCGAAAATTTTGCACCAAACTAAAAACTGAAATAGATAGATATAGTTTTTTAGAACAGAACACAAAAAAATATAAGAAATTAGAAACTGAGAGATAACCTAAACATCAAATATTTAAAATATGTGAAAATATTTTGATTCCGTGGATGACAATAAGAGATTTGTTTTTTTATTCTCATTATTTATGGCCATTTTTTCAATATAAACACAAATAATAATAATAATAATAATAATAATAATAATAATAATAATAATAATAATAATAATAATAATAATAATAATAATAATAATAATAATAATAATAATAATAATAATAATAATAATAATAATAATAATAATAATAATAATAATAATAATCCAATTTAGATAGTTCATCCGATTAAATGGGTATTCAAAGTGTATTTTATGTTCCGAGTTCGAACTTCAAGTTGGAGATGAGAGCGTAATTCTAATCACCTGCCTTATTCCCTGTCACAGAATTAGTCTTTGCCTCGGCGTATAACCGATTATCCAAATAATAATAATAATAATAATAATAATAATAATAAATAATGATGATGATGGTCACACAAATATATATACACTCATTATTTTATCTGAATTTTTTGGATTGTGAAGCTTCTCTGCTCGTATAATTCAATTATATTGAATTATTGTTGTAATCTTTATTTCGGAGGAATATCTTAAATTAAAAGCTAAGGCTTCTATATATAGTAATGAAGAAGCAGTTTAAAGCGTAAGCTCACACTATTATTTCACAGTAAAATAATGTTATCGACATTAGACATATATATATATATATATACACACACAATATGGTCCTGGAATTAGATTTATTATATACTTGATTAATATCTAAAATATGAACATGTTAAAAAAACCCCGACAGGTTTCATGCATTTATCAAATACATATGTTTTTATTATATACATTTTTCAGTATGTTTTATCATATATTTATCAATCCATACAATTATTTTTCAGTTACAATTTTTTTTTATGTTTGCTTGTTTTTTTTTTTTTTGGG